>NW_024087853.1:0-136353 GCF_009730915.1 Dioscorea cayenensis subsp. rotundata
GACCTCTTTGCAGCAATCATTCCTTTGCCAGGTTCCAATGCCACTTTAATTTTGGAAAATACCAATAGTTGCTCCTTGAAAAACCAAACGGGCACATTGCTCCAAAATCCTAGGCAACCAAACCCCTCAACACCTGTTCTCATCTCCTTGGTGTCTCCACCACATCCTTGCTCTAACTTAGCCTCTATCACAAAGGAAGAAGACCAACACTTCATGGTAGTTAATAAGCTTGTTGGAGCCCTCTCTCGAACATCTCAAAAGGACCAAAATATGGAGAATTCCTCCTCCGACTTGCAAGAAGAAAATGATAAATTAGATTCAAATATGGAACTGGATGATGACATGGTTTGCCATCAATACTAGAAAGATACAAAGCTTGAAGCTCTGGCAAGGCACACTCCAAGAAACAACTCGTCTCGTTCAAAGAAAGGGAGAAAACTTCTATGACTGAACTCTTTCCTCTCTCTTTCTTCTTATTCCTACTCTTTTTATCATTATTTCCACTCTGAAGTATTTTATTGGAAATTGTAGGGGACTCTCAAACCCCAGCACCTTGTATCATCTCAAGAGTATCATGAATCAATTGATGCCTGATATTATTAGCTTAGTTGAAACAAAAGCCAACATTAATAGGATTCAATGCTTCTATTGTAGGTTTAAGATGAAATGGGAATGTATCACGATCCTCTACTATGGTCTCTCAGGGGGTAACATAATCCTTCGGGCTCGTTTCTTAGGCAAGGCCACCCTGGTGGTTGTCTCCATATTGGCTCTCCATTTAGTTATTTCAAACCAGGGTAACACCTGGATCCTCTCTACTATCTACAATTCTTAGATGATCTCTGAACAAAAAAACCTTTGGCAAATCCCTGCTTGGTATGACTTCTCTAAACTTGCCATGGCTTCTAGCTGGCGATTTCAACGCTATCACCTCCACCTCCGAACATAAGGATGGTTCTTTCCGTAATTATGCTGCCAAATCTTTACTTTTTCTAACTTTATTTTGGGTAATAATCTTTTTGATGTGGGCTTCACTTGCACAAACTTTACGTTGTGCAATAGGCAATGTGGTTTAGCCTGTTGGTGGATGAGATTAGACCGTTTTCTTGCTAATACTGATTGAATTTTGGGTTTTCATTCTTATTACATTCAACACTTTGGTAGCGCCAACTTTGATCACTCCACAATGTTTCTCTCAGCTCTTTTTCAAATTTTCCCTTAAAGAAAGAGTTTGAAAACTTTTGGTTAGACCTATGTTGGGTGTCATGATAATGTTTTAAAAGCCTAGAATATCCACTCTTTTTCGTCTCCAATGAATGCCTTTGCTCACTCTATTTCTCGCACTAAGGCAAATCTTATCATATGGCATTCCTCAGCCATGAATACTATTGATGCTAATATAGAGAACATTGGAAAAAGAGATCAGCAATTTTGAAGCCGCTGATGTTGCTTCCTCTGACCCTTGGCATCAAACTTGGCTCCGTGCCCTCTATAATAAACAAAATGCCCTTTTGTGCCAAGCTTTAGTGGATGAACAATGGAGATCAAAACACCAATAACTTCCATAATTTTGTTAAAATTCGTCAGCATAGGAACAGAATCATTGCTATCAAGGACAATGCTGCTAATATCTTCATTGATCTCCCGAATATTGAATACTATTTTCTTAATTACTATAAAAATCTTTGGTCTTCTGAAAATTTCCTTTACTTTGGATCAACTCCTTCATATCATGCCTGACGACTTTGCCATAATCTCTGTGGAGAATAGGGATGCTTTGATTAAACCCGTTTCCAAGGGTGAGATCTTTCACACCCTAAAATCCAGGTCTCATGGCAAACGTCCACGCCGAGATGGAATGAGAGTTGATTTATTTATTTTCTATTGGAATATTATTTTTTATTCCTTTTTCAAAGCCGTCTCTCATTTTTTAATACTACTAAAATGCCTCACTCTTGGAGCAAAAATTTCATTGCTCTTTTTTTAAGATTGGTTCTCCTCATTTTGTTACTGATTTTCATTCGATCTCCCTTTTCAATGTTGCTATAAAGTCATTTCTAAAATTCTTGCAAATCGATTGAAAATTATGATTCCAAAACTAGTTGGACCTAAGCAAAGTGGTTTTTTCCTAGGCATTCTACTGGTGATAATATCATAGTAGCCCAAGAGATTGCTCACTCTATTGGAAATGACTCTATTTTCCTCTTATGATGATTGCAAAAATAGATATTGAAAAAGCTTTTGATTTTGTTGAGTGGAAGCTATTCTTGTTACCCTCCATAAGATGGGTTTTCCTGAGTGTTGGATTTTATGGATTCAAGTGTGTTTCTTATGCCTCATTTTCTCTTCTCATTAATCCTTGCCTCACCTCCTGGATAACTAGTAGCAGAGGAGTGAGGTAGGGAGATCCAATCTTTCCCCACCTTTTCCTTCTTCTTACCCATAATCTTTTTACTATCTTTAATCATGCTCTTTCTCTTAATCTAGTTCCTGGATTCAATAGAAATCTCCATAGAAACTTCAAATAACTTAATGGGCACTGATGAATTGATTTTAATTACTAAAGCCTCTAGATTGATAGCCAGAAATTGCTTACTTTGTCAAAACATCTATCATTATGTTATTGGCTAGAAACCCAACTTAAAGAATTTGACCATTTTTCTTTCCTTTTGATGCAACAAGAAAATCTCCACATCTATCCCCCCAACCCAAAAAGACTTCCTGTTAATCAATTCAATTTTATCACCAATAAAGTCAAGTCTACTATCAATTCCTGGAATCAATTGTCTATTTCTATTGCTTTCTAATGATCCTCTTAAATACCTATGTTTTTCCTAATTCCAATTATTATTTTTCTATCTTCCTCATCCCTGACTCTACACTTGAAGACATTTCTAAGCTCGCTCAAAATTTCCTCTAGGGAAGCACAAGCAATCAAAGTGTCTTCCACACAATGGGCTGGAACATTATTACACTTACCAACCCAGGGGGGGCGGCGGGCGGGGATCTTGGGCTCAGAAATTTAAAACATGTCTAGTTTTCTCTTTTGGCCAAAAACATTTTCATGATTATTAATTCTGATAATAAACTTTAGATTGATATTTTCAATAGTAAATAAGATCATTGGAATGTTTGGAATTGAATAGCAATGTCAATTCCTCCTGGATTTTTAAATCTTTATGTAAAACTGCTAATCTTCTCAAAGAAAAATTCAAAAATTCTTCTTGCAATCCTAATAAAATTGATTTGTGGAAGGACCCTTGTTTGATGGGTCTTCCTATCAATTTGAAACCTACTTTTCTAAACAAGAGTCTTGACTTTGAGAATTTAAGTTTTGCTAATGTCCTTTCAAATGGTTGTCTTGATCATGAGAATTTAGAAAATATTTTTGGCTTAAACTTGGACTGGAATTGGATTGACAAAATCATTGTTGATAATTCTTTTCAACAATACTTGGATATGGGGGTTCTTCTTCTAGTCGCACTTCAGTTTTTCTAGTTATCAATGAACATCTAAATATGACTATGGGGAGTTTTAATTCTTAGTATGGTTGGCACAACATTTGGAATTTGTTTGTTATTCCTCGTGTGAAGGTTCTTATTTGGAAATTGGCTCATGGTAAACTCCCCACTAGAGCTTAACTCTATAATGTGCGTCCTTATATGGCTTGCAAATTCTGTGGACTCGATTCTGAATCTGCTTCTCAATTGATCTAGAATTACAACAAGATTCATTCTGCTAGTTTAACTTAATTAGCTCTTTAGGTATTAATCCTCAATTCCTTAACTCTATTAAATCTGGAGAGTGGTTGAATGCTAAAATTGAATCTTGGGCTGGAAATGTTGCTGAAACTACTTAATGGCTAATTAGGAAAATGAGGTGCAATTTTGTCTTCAAGAATTGGCATCCTAATTATGGCAGTATCTTGCCCAAAGCCTGGTCTCAATGCTTTGATTATTTCAAAGCTATCAAAGTCCATAACAAGGCATACTCCAATCTTATTTCTTTGCATCCTACTATAACCATCTACACTGATGCTTCTTGGACTGATCCATTAGCTATGGATTGGGATTTATCATTATCTTTAATAAAAAATTTATTCTACTTGCAGGTGCTAATGGAATTAAAATGGGAAATCCAACTCATTCTGAAATTTCAAGAGTAGAGGGATTAGTGGGATGCATTTCTGAGTAGAGAGACCAAAAGGGAAGAGAGAGAAAAGTAGAGGGACCAATTCGGGTATTATACAAAAAAACCATCATCCTCTTCCACCTCGCATTGCCTCCCTAAACATTCCCCTTCATCTAGAGTTTGGCGAGACCATTGACTCCTTTCTTCTCCAATTTGGGGCTTAGATTGACAGCAGGCAACTAGAAGTCATTTTAACCATATCCGAACTAGTAATAGTGGAAGCAACAATTACTATGAGAGAAACAAATATTTGAAGTAGTTGTGTTGTTCTCTATGTTTTGGTATTTATATACTCTAGTAGTCTTATAGAGTCTAGTGTTGTTTAATGTTCCATTCATATGTGTTATGTGACATTTTATCTTCTCATCCCAAACTATATATGATCTAGCAATTTGTGGTATTTTCTTGGAGTTTTATTAGTAGAAACTGATTGTTGATAGAATCAATAGATGAAATATTGTCGTTCTATTTGGTTGACTCAAGCAGCATAACAAGTGATCCAGCAGTGTGTAATTGATGTTGTTACATTAGTGCTTGTAGGGGTTCAAATTTTATGGGATGAGAAATAGTGAAATTAAAGAGGAAATAAAACCTTCAAATTGAGTTTTTCTCTTTGTTATTATTGAGCTTAATCAAGCGAGCTCATGTAGCTTGATATATTTTTCTAGTTGACCTCGAGCTTCAAAATTAAAACTCAATCAAGCTCGAGAAATGAGTTTTTGATCAAGCTCGAGCATTGTACTATTCTACTCAAAATTGATTCCTTACACCCCAAATCATGTTTTGTACTTTTATGTTTTTTTGCAATTTTCATTTGGACTTTTGGCAATTTTATTATTTTTTTAAAGAAAAATTATGTAAAATTACCATATGGTCCTTGGACCTTTGCATACTAACCAAATGGTACCTCTAACTTTTGTAGTAACCATTAAGTCCCGGATTTCACTTATAGTTTCCTCTACAACAAACGGATATCAAATCAGTTTTTTTATTATTTTAATACCAAAAGTTCCCTTTTCATCTTTTTTGAATTAATTAAGTTATCTCATCTTTTTTTCGTCTTCATTATTATCATTATCATTGTCGTCATCATCATCATCTTATTCTTCATTTTTCTATACATGGCCCTTTTCTTGTTGTATTCTCCTCCTCCTCCTTCTTCTTCTTCTTCAATATGTTATTCTTTTTGATTTTTGATTTTTGTTGTTATATATTTCCTCTTCTCTCCTCTTTATATTTTTCCTCCTGTCTTTTTATCTTCTATATTTGTTATAGAGCTCAATTGATAATTCCCATTTTTCTTGCATGATTTAAAATAGCAAGAATAAAGAAGAACAAAGAAAAATGGGAGTAAGTATTTGACCGCTTGGTGGTAAAGAGGTTGGTAAAGAAAAAGAAGAGAAATAAGAGTTACCATAGACTAGCTTAATGAGTAAAATAAAGAAATATGAGGTAATGGCTCTAATCTTGATAAGTAGGTAGTAATGAAGAAATATAAGATAGTAGCTCTAACCTTACCAACCTCCCAAGTAGTTATAACGAAGAATACCTTGCCAACCTCTTACTAGGTATAATGAAGATATATGAAGTAGTGACTCTAACCTCACCAACCTTCTAGGTATTAATGACCAATACATAGCCAACCTTTGAAGTAGTAATGCAAGAAATCAAGGGTATCAGAGACGAAAAATTGCATCACTGACAAGTAAAATTCCGTTAGTGATAACTTTTACCGACGAAATATTCCATTGGAAATTTATGTCATTGAAAAACAAGTCGCTAATGCTATTCTATTTGAAAAAACTATTCTGTCAGTGATGTTGAAGTATTAACAATGGAGTATTTCATTCCTGATAGTATTTATTACCAACGGAATTTCGTCTCTGATAGTATAGTTTTCCAACAATCTAGGTACTAATTAACAAGTAGTGAAAGGTCATGGTTCAAATATATTAGAAACTTAACTTCAAGTAAATCATTTAAAATAGCTTGGTGATTGAGATGTTGGGATTACAACTAATTAATCATGGTTCGATCTCCAAGCTTGCCTCATGCTAACCTCCTATAAATAGTAACGAAAGAAAAGTGATGCTATTCATACTGAATTTATATCTATATTGACACGCTTTTTAGGTTACCTGTAAGTGATTATCAGTAGCTGTAATGTAAGTAATTTTATATGTAAGTGGTTGTTTGGTTTGATGTAAAAGCTCCACTTATATGTAAGTGCACTTACACATTAGCTATTTTTACAACATTTTCAATTTACAACAAAATTTGCCGTATGTTGAAATGTAGTAAAATAAGTGGTATCCAGTCATAATTATATTCATATCATATTTAATTAAAAAATATTTAATAAACTAATTATCTTTAAATTTAATTATAAAAATATTTTTAAGGAATAAATTAAATAAATATTAAATATTTTTATAATTTAATATTTATATGATTAAATGTTTTTAAGATAAAAATATTCTTAAATTGAAAATATTATACTATTTTTAAAAATTAATTATAAAAATATTTTAAAATAATAAAATTAAATTTATATTATATTTTTATAATTTAGTATTTATATAATTAAATATGCTTTTCATAAATTTTTTATAAGATTAATAAAATTTATTGTAAAAATTTAATATAATTGAAAATATTATAAAAAATAATTAATAGAGTTAGCGTTTTTAAAAATTAATTATAAATTTTTAAAATAATAAAATTAAAGAAATATTAATTTTTTTTAATTTAATGAAAATTTATTAAATTAATCAATTATTTTAACTTACATTAATTTTTATGAATAGTATTAAATAATAATAATAATAATAATGTTACCATCTCACTTATATGGTAACTATATCTTTAAACTTACATCAAACCAAATAAATAAAAAAATAAATGCAGTATTTTCAGTTACAACAGACCAAACAACAATGATATAAGTTGAAATATAACATTTTCAGCTACACTGTAATTTCACTTACATACAACCAAACAATCACAAATGATGTGGTTGACTGTCTAAATGAATCATCGGAGATTTTGTTGAACTCCACCACCGCCACCTTTAACGCTGCCTAAAATATCTCCACCACTACCTCCAGCCTTCTTCTCCTCCCTCTCCTTCATCTTCACTCAATTCCCTTCTCCTTCTTTACCCCAAAACGCTAACTCTCTTCTTACCTCCTCTAACCTCTCCAATATCTTTGTTATTAGTTACCGCAATGTGCACACCATGCATGCAATCAACGTAGATAAATTGTAAAAATTCAAAGAATGCATCACTTCTTTTCCATTGCCAACACCCGCACTAGTGCTGGTCTCAACTTGTAATGATGAGAATGTGTAAGGAGTAAGTGGTTTCCTAAACCAAGACATCTCCATGATGTCTTGAACAAAGATTTGGATAAACTAAACATTATATATTGCTAATATAGTTTTTTTTTAGAATTTAAACATATTAAAATATGTATGCAACATGTAATTATTGATAGAATTATAAAATTATAGAATCATAAAACACTCAATACCACCAAATTCCTACATAAACTGAATCATATTAATATTCAAAATATCTTTATTATAAATTTATATTTCTCAATAAATTATTAAATTGAATGTGTTAGTGAATTTTATTATAATAAAATATAAATAAAACAAACTCCACTAAATAAGAGAGAGACTCCGAAACATAATATGCTATTTTATTTTTTTCCCCCTTTTAAAAGAGCTATAACTGTAGCTAAACTAAAACCAATTGAACAACAAGGTATATATAAGAACTAAAAAAAAAACTCAAAAATCCACAAGAGATCATAGCCTTCTAAACGAACCAGATGGTAGCTATGATAACAAAGGCAGTTAATTTAGGCTCCAATGTGGCACCTAGTAATTGCTGCTTTTCTCTTGTGGATAACAATGTGGCACCTAGTAATTGCTGCTTTTCTCTTGTGGATAACAATGTGGCACCTAGTAATTTCTCAATTGTATTCCAAATCTTTTCTATTTTTAGAGCAAGTACTGAATAACATCACATTCCAAACAAAAATCACAGAGAACACATATTATCAAGACCCAGATTGATACTCCCTCCTTTTCATATTAATTGTATTCACCATTTTTTAAACAAGAAGGACGGTAAAATTGGGAAAAAGATATTTAATGCTTATAAAAATTTAAAAGTTACAAATAATTTTAAAAAAACTTTTCCAATGTGATTATTAATTTGACCCTACCACTCAAAATGGGATTATGAATCATTAATGGTCCCCCACAAAAAAAGTCCTAATAAATATAGGCTCTAAGTCAATAAAAGCCAAACAAGCACATCTCCCCCACCCCCACAAAAAGTCCTAATAAATATAGGCTCTAAGTCAATAAAAGCCAAGCAAGCACATCTCTAACTTCAAGTATAATCATACTCTTCATCTTCATCTTTCTTTTCCTATTATCAGCTAGTATCTCCAACCAAGCAAGCACATCTCTAGGTAAGAAACAAGGTGGCCATGGCTTCTCTGAGGTACTCATCCACAGCCATTCTCCTCGATCACCAATATACAACCCAAACATCACCGACTTCGACCTTTGGATTTCCATCAATTACCAGTGATATCCGTATCAAGTATTTCAAGACCAAAATAATAAAAAAAAACTCGACATCGCCTTCATTGAAGCCAACCATAACAATGAGATCACCGATATCTTATGCTAAGTCTCACTATATGATAATGTTTTCCATTGGCACTCCTCAAGTGCAAGTGCATGCAACATTTGACACTGGAAGTGACCTTTTGTGTCTCCAATGCCGGCCTTGTTCTAAATGTTATAAGCAGAAGGATCCCTTGCTTGATCCCTCCAAATCTACCTCCTGCATCTTGTTTACCTTGTGATGCCCCCGTTTGTGACAAAATCCCAGGTAATTTTGGTATTTTTCCTTTTATATTTTATCTTTGTGTTTTTCTTATCTCGTTTAAATTATTTTTCTTTTTCTGAATTCACTTATTAAACTAAATGCTTAATTTATGTTGTTTTGAATGTGTTTCTAGTTCCTGACTTGTGACTTGTTTATATTTATAAAAAAAGATAAATAAATAAATTTTGACTTTGTTTTTTTAAGAATATTTTTAGCAACTATATGATGAGATTATCACTTACCAAGGAACAGTTGTCCCGCATAGCATGACATGTGTGAATACAACATATGGAATACTAATGGGTCTGGAAGTAGTGGTGACCTAGCAAAGGATGACATAACCTTTTTTGACCATAGAAACTCACCCTGGCACCTTCAAAATGCCAAAGATAATCTTTGGTTGCGGACATTATAATAGAGGAACTTTTATTAAGGCAACACAAGGGGTCATAATCATGAACATGGGTCCCACTTCTATTCTTTCTCAGATGTCCAGGTGGATCAAGGGCCAGTTCTCATATTGCTTTATTGACAATACAAACCCTTTTTCTAGGAGCCAAATGTTGTTTGGTGACAGAGCTATTTTGATTGGGAACTCTACACCTTTGGTTGTGCCATCTGGAAAGGTTGAATGGTATTATCTTAGCCTTCTTTATAACAGTGTTGGTACTATAAAGCTTAATATTCCTCCAGAAACTTTCCAATGTGATGCCCATGGTGAAGGTGGTTTGATTCTTGACATAGGTATGCAACAAAAAGTTTTTAGAGAAATTAAGTTTTTTTTGTCTTGCAATTTACTGTTGATTTTTTCTATTTATATGAATGTGGATAAAACATGTCAGAGGTGAATATAGGTGAAGAGTTAATACCTAAATTCATCTATACTCTCCACATGTTTGAGTTGACTTTTGAACTGATTTGTTGAAAAAACACAAAAACCTACACAGGGAATTCAATGGCAATAGAGCAAAAGATCATTGGCTTTAGTGTTAGTTTGTTGTTAGCCTCAAAACTTTTTTTCTCCTATTTATTTAAACCCACTTTTTTTTCCCTTTTGATAATGTGGACAAATTACACCACACACATTTTTTATTTATTTGTCTCAACCATACATTGGGAGTGAGTCAAACTCTCGATCTCGAGTATAGGAGTTAAATATATTACTGCTCATCTATTGCGGTAGTGATTAACATGTTACTACTTGGCTATTGCGGTAGTTAGTAAACTCACCATTCATGTTGTTATTTTTAAAAATAACATCCAATTTTCCCCTTGTCATTTGTCTATAGCCATGTATGTAGATAACAAGATAACAATTGTTTTACTATAAATAAATAAATAAATGGATAGTTAAGATTTCAATGAATCTAAAAACTAAATGGCGCAAACACTATTGACAACAACCTCTTGGTCTATTGCCATTATATCCATTATGTAAAGTGTATTTGTCAAAGAAAATTCAAGATTGAACTCCAAAGCTCAAGCAAAATTAGGGCATAGGTGTTTTAAGGTATAACAACACATTTGTGTATGCCCTTAACTTTCATCTTCTATTTATCAAACAAGAAAAAAAAAATGGAAGCACTATTTTACTTAAAAGTAAACATTTTAATAAAATATGAGCCTAAAAGTAAACTTAAAAGTCAGCAATTTTTAAAGCCATTTCATATTCACTCTCAAGACATTAAAATTAAGTTGTATTTTGATTTTTTTTTTTAAGAAAAAGAAAAAAACTTAAAAAACCCATCCATTTTTTTTTCAATTAAAGGTCAAGTGTTTTATAGATGAATTAGATGCTCTTTTATTTATTAGTCTTTGAAAATTTTCATTCTATGTTATTTAGTACATGTACCTATTTAATCTGACAAAAAAACTTTGATTTATGATCAATTTATATTTTAGTCCTTTAGTTCTTACATAATTATAGCCTTTAAATAAAAAACTCAAAAATGAATTAATTTTGAGGAAAATAACAACTTTTTATAAATTTTAGAAAATTTGTGTCATTGTTTATAGAACTTGAAACTAATTAACCTCAGAATTATTGTTATTAGATGTCTGAGCTTGAGTCAGTCTAAAACCTTAAGTTAATAAGATAAAAAAACTTCAACTTACACATTCAAATCCATATTTTTTACATTAACGGATATGAAGATATTAGTTATTCTAATAATTATGATTTTTATCATATAATAATTCATTAAAAAATTTATTGATAGAAAATCACTTACTCACTTGGAGAGAACAGGGCATGAAATATTGGAGAAGAAGGGTGCTCAGTCCCACTGATTATCTTTGCATGGAAGATTTCTCAGCGAAAACTCAAGCAGGAGGGTGCTCTAAAACCAAACACGGTCGGATCATGAGCGTGTTCCTCCCATTGAATATTTCAAGTTTGAGGCATTTTACGTCTAACAGGGTAAGCACACTTTGCTTGCTCCTAAGACGATCGCGCTCAAGTGTAATATGGTCCAAGCACGATCGTGCTTCCTTCCACTAGAAAATCCAGCTGAGCACTGAGCCAATTCACTAAAATTGTGGTATGTTGTTACTAGCTTGAATAGGTACGCCAAGCTAGTGATGTTAAACAAGCGCTTCTTGGGAGGCAACCCAAGTCATCGTGTTTTGTTTGTGTTCGTGTTATTTTGTTTTAGGCATTTTTTCATTTTGTTTTATTGTTTTCCTCTTATATTACTGTGGTTCACTTTAACTTGGGTCTTTCGGAGTGTCTTTGTATTCTTTTGGTGAGTTGGTTTCATCTTACTTATTCTCGTGCTCAAATCACCTACTCTTGAAGAAGAAAAACCTTGCCATGAAATTTTTTAGCCCAAGCACGGGCAGAGCATGCCCCTGCTTATCCTACTAATGTTTACTAGTTTTAGTTTTTGAAGCTTCCAGGTCAAGCATGGTTTGAGCACGAACGTGCTAAGAGGGTTGGCACGGACATCTTGCGATTAGCATGATCGTGTCTTACCCCTTGATACTTTGGGGAACTCTCCTGAGATAATCAGGGGGAGGGACAAGCCTCGAGCACGCTCGTCTTCCACCCGTCTTGTCATGGAGACCGTGTTGCGCCGGTCACATTCCCTTGCTCTGACGTGACCATTCGCCTCTCCCTCTCTTTCTATAAAACCTCATTGGTTTTCTTGTTTATCCCCAGTCTTACGTGTTTCTACTCTTTTTCTTCCGTCTTTCTGCCTCTGATTTCGGTAAACTTCCGCTTGTTTTCCTTTGTGGGTTCTGCTTTTTATCCTCCTGATTTGAGGTTTGTGTTGTTTTTATGTTCGTTTCTTATTGTTTTACTTTGATTTTTCCTTGGAGTTCTTGAGCGAAGAGTTTGAGCTCAGAGGGAACAACGGCCGCCTTGAGCACGATTGTGTTCCTTGGAATTGATTTGATTGAATTTTATGGATCGCACGCCCCTGCTTCCTTTGTCGAGCAGGTGTAGAGCACTCCGTGCTCACCCCATCCCCTCTGCACTATTGAACTGATTGTATTTATTTTCTTTTGCAGACAATATCGATGTTAAACCCACCGTCTACGTTGAAGCACCACCAGAGGCAAGCCATCCCCTTATCACAAGTTCATCAACAACATTATTCTCGGCTTTCTCATTATAAATTTGGAATCGTGCGTACCATTGATTGGGAAGCATTGCATGTGACTGGATTGAGGGAGGGTGTTAATTATCTGTTAAATGTTGGAGCCTGGCATCAGGTTCTCACTGTCTACGAGCCCGTTTATCATGAACTGACTCTTGAGTTTCTCTCCACTCTTAAGAGGCTTCAGTGTAACAATGTCTGGGACAAATCCCAATCCATTTATTTCCAAATCAATGGGCAGGATTATCATCTCAGTTACATTGAGTTCGCTCTCTTCCTGGGCATCTATGATCGAGAGTATATTTTGATGTAAGAGTATTGCAACTTACTTTCCTCTCATCCATATGGGGAGTCCTAAGCAATCCTCTAGAGGATATTGAGCAACTACAATCAACCTTTTAAGCCAGGTGTTACTACTGCTGCATCTCTCAGGTCGCCCGCTCTTAGATTCATCCACGCACTACTCAGTTGCACCATTACTGGCCGAAATAGATGCACCGGCAACATTAACCTCGCTGAGTTTAGCTACTTATTGAGCATGCGGGATCAGGTGCCTCTTTCACCATGGATTTGTTATTGCCATTTCATTCCAGCAGCATGCCAACAACATTCGAGCACACACGATCTTTGTTGGCCCATACATTACCAAACTTGTCAAGGGGATGGGTCTCCTAGGATGTGTCTATCGCATGACTCTTGTAGGTGGCTTGAACTCCATTTCCCTCCGTAGTCTATAGAAGATGGGCATTGCTGCTTCTCAGCAACCTGTGGCTACCTATAACTCCTAGGAAGACGAGTTATTATTACAAGTGGAACCCCCTGCATTCAATGGTTGGGGACGAGCCTACAGCGTATTGCGGACCATCTTGCTCCTAGTTCAACCACCCTAGGCGATGATCTTTCCCCCGAGAGTGACCCCTCTTGATCATCGAAGCGTTACTTTCTGTTCTTGTAGTTTCTTCTATTTTTATTTCTAGTCCTTGTAGTAAGTTAGCAAGGGGAGTCCCTTGCTACATTTTGGTTTGTTTACTTTTGTTTTGCTTTTATATTTTGATGTCCTATTATCTTTAGTTTATCATATGTTATTTTGATTTCCCTGGTTTCACCTATGTCTCTCCACTCATCTCAGGGATTGTGTGGTGGCTTAGAGTTGGATAGCACACACGTTGAGAGCGGCACCATCATTCTCCGTATTCAAGAAAGTCACTTCAATCCTCCTTTCTTTTTTTTTAAAATGTTGCTCTTAATTTTTGTACATGGCATACATTTCTCCATTGAGGACAATGTAGCATTCAAGTGTGGGGGAGGGTTGCATGCTTGCCTTATGGATGAGTGCTTTGCTAATGATGATCTATGATTGCTTTGTTGGAAATTCTTAAAACTTAGGGTAACACGTGTGTGTTAGTGCCTTACCAAGTTTAGTTTTCCATGGTAAAAAATAAAATAAAATAAATGTACTGGAAGTCATATTTCTTAATTGGGATGCCCTACCAGTCTATTTTGAAATTTTGTGTGCAAAAAGAGTAAAACGATGGTAGAAAAAGCTATTGCCTTAGAAGAGTGAAAGCTGCTCTTGAGTAGTCGAATTTTGGGCATCACAAGTGTACATCTGATAACCTACTGAGGAAAAAGGCTACCTCTAGGGTGTATGAAGCTACTACCCACTATGTTTAGTTGGAATAACGGCCAAATAAAGTAAGTTAATTCCTGGAGACTTTGGGGCACACAATTTAGTGTTTTCACACACACACACACGAGGTCTTTAAAATAAAAGTGTAGCCTTTTATTGTGCATTATTGTTGAACTAACTCTCTTGTTTTCTCCTATACTTGAGATTTTACCATTCTCCTGAGATCAGAAGTGTTGCACTCATCCTTTCATTTTATGAGTGATGTGAGATTGCTTGAGGACAAGCAAACATCCAAGTGTGTGGGTATTTGATGAGTGCATTTCATATCATGTTTATTTACCCTCAATTCATCATTTTACTCATCCTTTAGCATAATTTTGGATATATTAAGTGCTATTTTGGGTATAGTTGTTCCATATGCGGGATTTAGGGGGTTGAAACAATTTGGAGTGAAATCGGGGATGAAACGAGCAAAGAACGAAGATATTTGCTAAGTGCTCAAGATGGACATGGGCCAAGAATGATCGTGCTTAGTCCCACTGATTATCTTTTCCTGGAAGATTTCTCAGCGAAAACTCAAGCAGGAGGGTGCTCTAAGGCCAAACACGGTCAGAGCATGAGTGTGTTCCTCACATTGAATATTTCAAGTTTGAGGCATTTTACATCTAACAGGGGAAGCAAGTTTTGCTTGCTCCTAGTACGATCGCGCTCAAGTGAAACATGGTCCAAGCACGATCGTGCTTCCTTCCACTAGAAAATCCAGGCGAGAGCTCAGCCAATTCACTAAAAAGCCCAACCGAGGAAACATGGTCTAAGAATGACCTTGCTTAGTCCGTGTCGTCGTGCCCGAAATATATTGCCCTTTTTACTCTAGATTTTAGGGTTTCACTCTCATCTTTGTTCAGGGATTCTTCTCTCCACGAGGAGAACTTTGAGGAGAGCGAAGATCAAAGCTTCACCATACCTTCTAAGGGTATCAAGGATGAGTCAGAGGCACAAGAGAAGTGGGGTTAGCATATGGGAGCTCGACTAGGAAGATTATCTTGTGGCGAAGGGAGTCATGTGTACTTCCTTTTTTTCTTTCTCTTTATCTTCCTTGTTGTACTCGTCCATGATGGGCTAACCGTCCATGGTGCCCTGGGACATGAACTATGATGCTCTATATGCTTTGATTACTTGCTTTTAATGTTTACGGAGTTCTTTTTACTCATACGTTAACTCTTATGTTGCATAACTTAATGATTTTGATATGCATATTTTCTTTGGTAAAACTTGGTGTATGGATTACCATAGTTGTAGTTGCCCTGTGTGATTGCAAAACTCGATGTGTTTGAAATGCATAGTTATCTTAGCAAAACTCGGTGTATGTGAGAACCATAGATGCAACATTGCTATTGAGCACACACTTGAATATTAGAATGTACCGGTAAAGCCTTAGAACAAGTTAGTATGCTATAACTCATAGGGATCATCCTGGGGCATTACTCTCTTGTTGTTAAAATCTCAATCCTAATCACCAAACATCTCCATATGTTCTTTCCTTGTTTGGTTTTATCTATTCTCTAAAACAACCCAATTCTTGCTTAACTAGACATCAGAAGAAGAGTTAGTACTTTAAGTCCAATCCCTGAGGTTTGACAACCCTACCCTTCACGGAATACCACTTTATAGCTTGTGTGGGACCCGTACACTTGCAGAGAGTGCATCAGTGTTCTTGATAACCGTTACATTTGCATGTCAGTTTTACCCTCTAATTCAGTATCTATCTTTGGTAGTCTCTTCCAACATAACCTTAACATAGGATTTTACCTCTACCAAAATAGAATTTTCATGTATGAAACTAATTGTAATTATTAACTTACAATTTCATTTTAACTAATTTGGAATATTTTTATGAAAGTTGAGGAAATCAGTATCTTATATATTTCATTTAAAGGTTTTGGATTATATATATATATACACAATTGAAAAACAAAAGGATATAATATTTAAACCAAAAAAATAGCTTTTTACAGTAATGATAAGTGCTTGAATGGATGTATTTTGTTACTATTATTTATAGCACTTTGCATGTAATTGTTGAATATATGATTGAATTTGGTGCTCAATTCACTTCTACTTTGTATTCAGGCTAGAATGAAGACATACATATTAAGAGGAACAAGTTTGATGCGATTTTAGCTAATTTTGGAAGAAAACTATAGATTTTAGAGTGACTTACGGGTGAGCTTACATGTGTTATAAGAGAGTTTACTTTAGTAATGCATTGTTCATGTTGCTATGGAAAATCCCTATTTACAGGTACTATTACTCCCATAAGCTGTAGTAATGCGTTGTTCATGTTGTAGTAATGCATTGTTCATGCTGTAGTAGTACTATAGTAATGCATGCAAATCACTATTATGCCATAAGCCTTGGATCGTAAGGTTTGCTGTAGTAGTATTGTTCATGTTACTGTGGTAAATCCCATATTTATGGGTACTATTACGGGCACGGTTGTGCCGTAAGCCACAACCCGAGAACCTTCGATTCCTCGGTTATAAGATCCAAAAATTAGGGCTTTTGGGGGATCTTCTTCTCTACACTTTGGCCGCCCTTTGGGCGTCTATTTGGAGGGGAGGGAGGGGGGGTTCTCCATTGGATATCTTGCCAGAGAAGGAATAAAACAAGAGGGAGATATTAGGAGAAGGTTCAAAGCTTAAAGGGAGCCATTTATGGAGAGATCTCGATGGTGATTTTGGGGAATCTTCAAAGAACTTCATCCATCCAAGGAGATTACGAGCTTTGAGGGAGTTTTGTTATCCTCTTTATGTATTTTAATTCATTTGAATTGGATTGGATTGTTATTCTCCAATGATGGAGAACTAATTTTCATGGTGTTTGGGCATTGTTGAACTCTAGGGGTCTATCTTTTAACATTGGTTGTGGATATTTCAGATTTAATTCTTTCCCTAATTATAATCATTCATATTTGAATCTAATTACATGTTTGAATGCTTGATAGCTATTGTGGTGAAAGCCCTAGTTATCATACTCGATGTGCTTTATAATGAGTAGAAATACCCACCTAGCATAGATATGTTGTGATTAGAGGGAATTATGAGTAAGCCTAGACATAAGGTACATTGGATATCCATCTTTCTTAATTCTCCCAAGTGAGTTAATGAGTATCTCTGTGCTCTTTGCAATCATATGGAGTAGATTTTGGGAGAAATCACATCTCTACTATGTATTCCAAACTTTACAGTGCCACTGATGTAGTGAATGATACATTTGACAACTGTTAAGTGTGATTTCTTTGGTGATGCTTGATATCTTGCATAAACTCCAACACTTAAGCAAATCTCTGGTCTGCTAACTATGAGATAGAGCAAGCTACCAATCATGCTTCTATAAAGACTTGGATCTACATCTTTCCCATGTTCATCTTTAGACAATTTCTCATTAACACTCATTGGTGTCCTAACATGTCTTGCATTTTTCAATCAAAATATTTTCACCAGATTTCTTGCATACTTACTCTGTGAGATGAAAATACCATTCTTGCTTTGTTTAATATGGTATTTTCAAAATCTTGTTGCATAATTTCAAAATCTTGTTGCATAGTGTTTGGCTCCACCATGCTCATTTCAAAATCTTGTTGCATAATTAACACAAACTCATCAACTTGTTTCTGAGATGTGGAGCCAAACACTATATAATCAACATATATTTGTGCAACGATGATATCTGACTTTATTTTCTTGATAAACATTGTCGTGTCTACTCCCCGTCTTTGGTAGCCTTTTTCAAGTAGAAATTTTATTAGTCTTTCATATTAAGCTTGGGGAGCTTGCTTTAATCCATATAGAGCTTTTTGCAACTTGAACACATGATCTGAATGCTGAGAATCTTCAAAGCCTTTTGGTTGTTCTACATATACTTCTTCATTTAGAATCCCATTAAGAAATGCACTTTTGACATCCATTTGATATAGCTTGAAACTCATGCTGCATGCAATAGCCAATATTAGTCTGATGGATTTGAGATGGGCAACTAGTTTAAATGTTTCATCAAAATTAATTCCTTTTACTTGAGTGTACCCTTGTGTTACTAATCTTGCTTTGTTTGTGGTAACATTGCATTTATCATCAGTTTTGTTCTTGAAGATCCACTTTGTCCCAGTAACATTCACATCCTTTGGTCTTGGAACCAAAGTCCATACATCATTTCGAGCAAACTGATTTAATTCATCCTACATAGCAGTAATCCAATGTTCATCATTCAAGGATTCATTTCACATTCTTTAGCTCAATGAGAGAGGTGTAATACATATATGTTGCCAATTCCTGATAGTCTATCTTTTTACTATTTTTGGTGTACCTTCCTTCATTAATGCTATTAATCACGTCTTGTATTGGATGATTCTATTGAAGATGGTTCATAAGTGTTGTCTTCCTAATTTTCTTCATCAGATTATGAAACAATATCTTGTGTTGCAACATCAGTGGCATCTAGCCATCTGGTTGTGTCTTGAGTAGTTTCAGGTGTTGTAATAAGTGTTGTAACATGCTTCTTTTCATGAACCCCATCATGAACTGAAGCATTGCTTTGATTGTCCTCTGATTCTCTTAAAATATTCTGAGGCTCCATATTAGTTGTTTGATCATCAATGATGACATTGGTGGTCTACACTATCTTCCAAGTTCTTGAATTTAACACTCGGTAAGTATTACTATTTGTGGAATAACCCAAGAATACTCCTTCGTCACTTTTCTTGTCAAACTTTCTAAGTTGCTCTCTGTCATTTAGAATATAGCATTTGCTTCCAAAAATATGAAAGTAACTGAGATTTGGCTTCCTTCCATTCTAGATTTCATATGGTGTCATTGTAGTAGAAGGACGAAGATATACTCAATTGATGATATAACATGTTGTATTTTCTGCTAATGCCAAAAATTTTATGGAAAGTTTCTTTGAATTTAACATGACCCTTGTCATTTCTTCAAGAGTACGATTCTTGTGTTTAACTACTATATTTTCTTGAGAAGTTTTTGGTGCTGAAAAATTCATGATGTATCCCATGCTCTCTACTGAATTCTACAAACTGAGCATTTTCAAATTCCATTCTATGATCACTTCTGATTCTTACAATTCTGCCAATTTGACAGTCCTTCTCATTTTGGATTTGAGTGCATAGCTTCTTAAATGCTCCAAACATTTCTGATTTTTCCTTAAGAAACTCAACTCAAGTAAATCTACAATAATCATAAACGCATACAAATATATAAATATGTCCTGACCAGCTTTCCGCCTGTGTAAGACCAATAAGATCCATGAGCAATAGTTCTAGAACTCTTGAGGTAACTATGTACCGCAATACTTTGTGAGAAACACGCTTTTTCTTGCTTTCTTGACAATGACCACATACTTCATTTTTTTCTATGTTAGTTTGGGTAATCCTTTTACAACTCAAATTTCTATAATTTTCATCAAATTCTTGTAATTCACATGCCCAAGTTTCTGATGCCAAGTTTCCATTACATTGCAAGATGTGTTTTAACATATTTATAGTTTCTGAAGCATATAACGGTTATTAAAAGACCTTGCACCGGTTAAAACACATTTGGCAATATCATCATAGACCATAAATCTATCCTTGGTAAATTTTACTATCATATTCTGATCACACATCTGACTTATGCTCATCAAGTTCACTTTTATAACATCCATGTGTAGAATATTCTTCAATTTTAGTAAGCCTGGTAGTATGAAGGTTCTTTTTCCAATTACCTCACTCTTTTCTCCATCACCAAATGTGACTCACCCAACTGAGCAGTTTTTGTAGTTCTTTAGAAAAGTTTTATTATCTATCATGTGTCCAGAGTAACCATTATCAAAATACCAATCTTCCTTCGAGGGTTTCTTTGCAAATGTATATGCTACTCCATATTTTAAGTCTGTCTTCTTGATCCACATCTTCTTGATTCTTTTCTTCCTTTGAAATTTTCTTCCAGAGTATTGTGATAGCCCACTTGTCTTCCTTCATTCAAGTCTCTTTTCAGTTTCAAACATTTTGGTCAAATATGACCACTGATTCTACAATAGTGACAGGTAGGAGTATATCTCTTAGTTTTTCTAATTTCTCTAGGTGTTGCAACTGATGTTGTAACATGAATTGTTGTGTGACTAGGATATTCATTTGTTTTGAAGACAATATGATTGAAAATTATTCTTTCATCAAGTTCTTCATTATTCTGCTTAGTGAAGGTTTCTGACTTGTTCTTTTTAGTGTTGGTACACTCATACTATCGATGACCAGTTTTCCCATACTCCCAATGTTGCATTTTTTTAGATTTCTTTTGAAAATTCTTTTGATCTTCATTGTGGCTCTTTCAATTCAGGATTTGTTACAGCATTTTGTTGAGATCTTTTAGAAGTAGTACTATCTTAGTTTTATTTGCATCTCCCTACTGCAACCCATTTTGCCTTCTGGCTTCTACTTTCAGTGCCTGATCTTCAGTTTTCCTTCTGGTTTCATGTTTATCTCATAGCCTTGAAGTGAACCCTTCAACTCATTAAGTCTTATGGTTGTCATGCCACGTGTTTCTTCTATGGCTGCCACTTTTGCTTCAAATCTCTTAGGTAGGGATCCAAGAGTCCTCCGGACTAGTTTCTCGTCTGAGTATCTCTTGCCTAGTTGGAAAGCTTAATTTGCTATGTCTATCAATTGGTATTGAATATGGCAATAGTCTCATCTTCCTCCATCTTGAGATTCTCAAACCTGGTAGTTAACATTTGAAGTTTTGAGATAAGTATAAGATTCATACCTTTATGTATTCTTTGAAAGATATCCTAAGCTTTCTTTGTCGTTTCACATGTTGCAACATATTTGAACTGATTTTCATCAACTCCTCTAAAGATAGCATTGAATGCCTTCCCATTAGCATTTAGCTTTGCTTGTATTTTCTATGCTCCAGTTGCACTTCTTCTTCTTGACTTCAATCTTTTTGGCATCTACTTCAAACAGAGGAGACCAACCTTCTTCCACTACGGTCCATGCACTCTCATCAAGGGATTTGATGAAAGCCTTCATATATGCCTACCAATAAGGATAATTAGAACCGTTGAGTAGCGGTGGTCTTGTAATGGCACTCCTTCTCTTTCAGCCATTGTCGAAACTTGCTTGGACCTCACAGGCTTTGAAACCAAAGCAAACAATGGCGACCTTGCTCTGATACCACTTATTAGTTCTGGATGGGCAATTATGTGATAATTTTTCCCTCAACCTTACACACATTCAATCATGTAAAATAACCCTCTCTAAATTGCCCGATGCCCACTCTCCTCAACCCACGTACTAGGTTCTCTCACTCATGGCACATCCTAAATCTCAAAACAGTGTAACTTTTATTGATGTCCCTACGTCCCAACAAATTTTCCTCTTTTATGCTCTTCGTGACTTTCTAACTTAGACACCTTTCCAAAGTTAGATGTTGCAACTCTAGTTGCAACCGAGCTTGCAATGCGGCCCACCTACTGATCCTGGCTAAGTTCTAGCTCCCGTTACAACATGACTTGTGACACCTCCAACACTCCGGGTTTCTCCAGTTCATGTCGATGCAGTTCACTCCTCCTGAGCTCTTGCTACCAGCAACTGGCCTCCTTCCTCAAGTCATATCAGCAGGTCCCTCTCCCGAGGGATCGCATCCACCAAGGTGCCAATCCATCTCACCAAAGATGGCCTCCAAAGATCTCCCGATCTTCTTTTCAAAATTGGTCCAAGTTTGGTCTTCACAAAATCTTCGAACTTGATCTTCATTCATCTAAGTTTGGTTCTTCAATATATTATAACTAAATTTTATCTCCTCTCATCCAAGTTTAGATCTTCAATATCTTCCAAGCATGATCTTCATTCATCCAAGCTTGAAGTACGAATTGGCCCTGACAAAAACATTAGTTTTCATAAATTCAAAATCCTATCGGTCTTCATTCAAATGCAATACATATGCATAATAATATATGAAGCAATTCGATATAGAATCGATCTTATCCTTCATTGAATGTCAATAAATAATATTGCAAGATATGTTACTTTTGATTATGTGGTAGAAAAGATTCATACAAAAACGGAGAACATACATAAATCATTTAGAAAATCGGTGTATTCTTTATCAGATTCTTCTGCGCAATTATTGGGTTATTTGTGTCAAAAAACTATTTTCATCAACTAATTTTAATAAAAAAATAGAGAAAAAAATCATCAGGATCTTGCTACAATATATCAATGCTATAATCTTATCCAAATTAACCAACACAAGTTCAAAGAATATGAACAAATAAACCGTTAAATCATCTCCACCATCCGAATAACCAAGCAATTACTTGATCGAACCAAAAGCTTCAAAAGTCAAAACCCTAGATTAAAACAACATTAATAACCCCAAAATTTGAAGTAACATCTAAAGGATCTTTCCAACTTAAAAGGTTCACAAATTCCTCACATCTTCAATCATCCAAACAGAAAAAACTCAATCACTTTGGATCGTCAACATCAGGCAATAAGGAACAAGTAAGAGACCATAGCAAAGGATAGATAGCAAGTAAAAGGCTCACCGGTGGTGGAGCATGTGACAAGATCAATGCATGGTCGGAGGAGACTATGATGGATTGAAGACGCATTCAATGAATCCCTAAATTTCCCTCATGGATGGATGAGTGGTGGTACGATTAGGAATTAGGGTTGCCGATGCTTTTGCTTTTGCCCTTGTCCACGTGGATGAATCCTTGCTGTCTAGTGCCCAATTAGTTTATAACTTCTCCTATAATCTCTCTCTAGGGCCAAGGTTATACAGATCCAACGTCAGCTGGCTTCCTTGTAATAGAAGGACACCGGTGCTATGGAGTACTTCAACAAGGTGAAGAACTTGGCGAACATGCTCGCTACGCTTGGTCATCTGCTCACTGATGATGAGATTGCCACCTATCTCTTCACCAGGTTTAACAATGACTATGATCCACTAGTTGCATCTCTAACCATGATGGTTAAGGCAGTTTCTCTCAATAAGGTGTATGCTCACTTCATAGCATTTGAGATGTGCCTTGAGTAGAACAATCTAATGTTTCAAGGCCAAAGCTATAGTACTACGATGAACCAAGTTCCGACGAACTCGGCATCACGTGGCAACCATGGTGGGTGTGGCAAGAGCCATGGTGGCAGAGGCAACCAGGTGTTGTCATCAAGCAATGGAGGGCGTGGACAGTACCAGCACAACTGTGGGGGTGGCCATCGTCCCACATGTCAAGTGTACGGCAAGGCTGAGCATGTAGCACTTAAGTGCTATCATCGCTTCAACCATTCTTATCAAACTGAAGATAACCGTGTGGTAGCTGCTGCCACAACTCAATCCTATGCCATGGATGCAAATTGGTACACTAACACTAGAGCCATGAATCACATCACTAGTGATCTTGATCAACTCACTATAAAGGAGAGATACATAGGAAAGCATCAAGTCCAGGCTGCCAATGGTGCAAGTATGCTCATTGCTCATATCGGTCATTAGAAATTTCATACCCCACAACATGCTCTAGAATAAAAACAATTCTTCATGTGCCTAGGGCTTCTAGACATCTTCCTTCCGTCCACAAATTTTCTAAACATAACAATGTTTTCTTTCAATTTCATCCTAATTATTTCATTGTTAACGATCAAACAACGAAGATAGTTCTTCTTCGAGGGTGATGTGAGGGAGGGTTATACCATTTGCTGCCAAGTTAAGTTTCTATTCTTCGTGGACAATTTTAATAAAACAACAGTTTATGATACTTGTCAAAAGGCCAAAAGTCATCAATTGCCTAATTACTCTTCGAATAGAATTTCTTTTTCTCTGTTAAAGCTTGTTTACTCTGATGTTTAGGGTCCATCACCAATTTCCATTGGAGGTTTTAAAGATTATGTCAATTTTGTTGATGCTTTTAGCAAATTTACATGGATCTATTGAAAAATAGAAGTAAAGTGTTTCCTATTTTCATGCAATTTCAGTCTCATGTTGAGAGTCTCTTGAATACAAAGATTCTTTACATGAAAACCGATTGGGGCTGTGAAACTTCATATGTTCTTTAATCATATTGCCATTTCCCATCATGTTTCTTGTCCACATGTGCATCAACAAAATGGTGTCGCCGAACGAATACATAAGCACATTATCGGTGTTGGGTTGTCCTTGTTAGCTCATGCAACCATGCCTATCAAGTTTTGGGATGAGGCCTTCATCATCTCTTGTTTTCTCATTAATCGAACCCCTAGCAAAGTCATTAACCTTGACACTCCTCTTCATCATTTGCTTAGACTACAATGATATTATTCCACCCTTCACACCTTTCACTGCGCATGTTGGCCAAATCATAGGTCGTATAACAAACATAAACTAAAATTCCACTTTGCACAGCGTGTGTTCTTGGGATATAGTCCTATTCATAAATATTACAAGTGCTTGCACATTCCAACCAGTCGTGTTTATCTTTCTAAAGATGTCATTTTTTATGAGAACGTGTTTCCTTTTTCTCAGATTTCTTATACATCGCCTGATCCTTCTTCTATTCGGCTTGTTATTCTTTTTGTTCCATCTGCACCAATGGCACATCCTTCTGTTTTTGATCTTTCGCAGCATCTGGCTATAGAGTGTGAATTTCAAACTAATAAGCATGAGCATATTTTGTTGCCTAACATTATTTTGCAAACTGACCTGTCATCACAGGCAATGTCAACTTCTCCTCCTAGATTGCCAACGTCTCCTCCTAGATCCCCTGTACCACTGGCTGGTGCAATTCTGGCCCAACTTGACAGAGTGCACCCGATGGCTACTCGACTGATGAACAACATTTGTTAGCCCAAGAGGCTTACAAACAGCACTGCCCCATATGACCATAGTGCTTTCTTAGTAGCGGCTGAACCATTCACTTATCAGGAAGCTCTTGGAGATGATAAATGGAGGACAGCCATAGATGACAAGTATAATGCCTTACTCAAGAATGAAACATGGCAGCTGGCTTCCTTCCCTCGGCAGAAGAATATAATTGACTGTCGATGGGTTTTGAAGATCAAAAGAAAAGTAGATGGGTCTATAGATCATTACAAAATTAGATTGGTGGCTAAAGGATTCAAACAACGCAAAGGCATTGACTATGACGACACGTTTAGTCCAGTGGTAAAACCAGCAACCATTCGGCTTGTACTATCTCTAGCAGTGTCTCAAGGGTGGAATCTTGGCCAACTTGATGTGCAAAATGCATTCTTGAACGGTGTTCTTGAAGAAGAGGTGTACATGCGACAACCTCCAGGGTATCAACATGCAGATTATCCTTATCATCTATGCAAGATGAAGAAGGTGCTATATAGTTTGAAATAGGCCCTACTGGCTTTGTTTTCACGCCTAAGTTTTGAGCTTCAAGAGCTGAATTTTGTTCCGTCAAAGGTAGATGCTTCGCTTTTTGTTTATAATCATCATGGAGATACTATATATATGATGGTTTATGTCAATGACATAATAGTAGCAGGTTCTTCTACACAAATTACAAGGAGATTACTTATGCAGCTACAAGAAGACTTTGCTATCAAGGATCTCAATGAGGTGCATTATTTTCTGGGTATTAAGGTTCAAAAGAAATCAGATGGATTAATCCTAACTCAGAGAAAATACATCAGTGATCTACTTGAGCAAGCTGATATGAAGGAATGCAAACCGGTGCATACACCCATGGTTTCGACTGAGAAATTATCCAAGATCGAGGGTATTGTGCTATCAGCTCAAGAGGCCACAGTATACAGAAGCATTGTAGGAGCACTTCAATATTTGACGTTGACACGACTTGATATTGCTTACTCTGTGAATAAAGTTTGTCAATTTCTCAGTGCACCTACAACCCAACATTAAAATGCTGTCAAGCGCATCCTGAGATTTCTAAAGTACTTATCCTTAGTTGGATTGAAGATCAACAAGTCACCCTCAGCATTAGTGAGTGCTTTTTTAGATGCTGATTGGACGGGCTGCCCAAATGACCACCATTCCATTGGATGCTATGCAGTATACTTTAGATCTAATTTGATCTCATGGAGCTCGCGTAAACAAGCCACAGTGTCATGGTCCAACACAGAATCTGAGTACAAAGCATTAGCCAATTCGACTACAGAAGTTATTTAGATTTCAGTCTTTATTAGGAGAACTCAGTATTTTTTTTTAGTCCATGCCTTCATATTTGCAGTGCAATAATTTGGGCACTCGCTTATCTTTCTACCAATCTAGTTTTCCACACGGGAACAAAATATATTGAGGTTGATTATCAATTTATCAGATAAAGGTTTACTCTCAAGGCTTTAGAGATACTGTACATATCTTCTCAAGGTCAAATTGCCGATGTGCTTACAAAGACATTTCATGTTCCACAATTTGCAGGATTAAGTCATAATCTCAATCTTCTTGGTTGTGATTGAGGGAGGGTGTTAAAGATAGAGTTGTATACCCTGAGTATATAAACACAGAACACAACAGAGCCCCTTGTGTGGGTTCTCTCCAAACCAATCTACTTCTTCGATTCTTTGCATGCCCCATATCTATATGTTCAAATCCAAATTGTCAAAGAGAATGAAGATGATGGTCCAACCCAATAAACCAACTAGTGCCCCATATTTATATGTTCACTTATTATTCATATTCTCCGGAAAGAGAAAAGAAAAAGAAGAAAATAAAGAAGCTTAGCATTGTTTTTCTTATATATATATATATATTATAAAAGTTGGAAAATCAAATATTATTAAAAAGTGAAAATGTATAAGTGAGAAATATATAAATTACAAATATTAATAAATAATATATAAGGAGATACACAAATGTTATGTATTCCATTGGCACAATTTTTGGCACAATTGTGGGTTCGCCATGCCAAAAACCATTACAACCCAAAACCGTGCCAATGGAATACATGACATTTGTTATGGTTTTTGGCACAATTTTGGATTGATTGTTCCAAAAACCGTACCAAAGTAGGGAATGATGTACTTGTCATGGTTTTTGTCATGCCCAACCCAACACGGTGCTAAATGTCATGTATTCCATTGTCACGATTTTTGGCACGAACCCAAAATTGTGCCAAAACAGTGCTAATATAATATATGACATTTCGCACAGTTGTTGGCATTGTTTTGGGTTCACCGTACCAAAAACTGTGCCAAAGAAAGGAATGATGTGTTCATTATGATTTTTGGCACGGCGAACCCAAAACCGTGCCAAATGTCATATATTTCATTGGCCCAGTTTTTGGCTCGATTTTGGATTCACCATGCCAAAATCCTTGCCAAATAAGAGTATGATGTGGTTGTCAGAGTTTTTTGGCATGGTCTTGGCATGCGGTTTTTGTCTGAATTTTAGACGAAAACATAAATGGTGCTAAATACCCTGACAAAATTGTCACGATTTGGTAACCGTGCCAATACTCGTGACAACTTTGTCACTAACTTGTGTTTTGTGGCAATTTCCATGACAAATTTAGTACTGAATCAAAACCATGCCAAATTCTATATGTAGTGATGGGCAATAATTTAGTCATGTTATTTACTCCGTTCCCTTATACGCCATAAGTTTCATTCTATGTTATTTACTCTTGTTATAGCACACACCTTTTTAATCAAGAAGAAAGATAAATTTAGAAAAAAAAGATATTTAATAGTTATAGGAAATTTAAACGTGACAAATAATTTGTAAAAAGAAAACTTTTCATATGTAAATAGTAATATGAAACCGAAGGAGTAGATTGTAAAAAAAAATTAAAGCTTTGACCCTAGCATGGAAAATGAGATTATGAATTTTTAATGGTTTCTCAACCCACAAGGTCAATCATGTACGAATTAAATGATACATTTGATGCACATTGATGGTCACTTAAGATATCCTAAAAAATATAGGTTCTAACTCAATAAAGCTAATTTATTGCCTCTTAATGTGTAATTAATAGTATCACATGTATATATCCACATGCACTCAAGCACATACACAAACATACATCCTCCTATCAAACTCTTCATCTACACAATGAATATCTTCATCTTCATCTTTCTTTTCCTATCTTTAGCAAGTATCTCCAACCAAGCAAGCACATCTCTTGGTATGAAACAAGGCAGCCATGGCTTCTCCGTCGAGCTCATCCATACTCATTCTCCTCGATCACCAATATACAACCCAAACATCACCGACTTCGATCTTTGGGTTTCCATCAATTACCAAAGCAATATACGTATCAAGTATTTTGAGACCAAAACAAAAAAAAACTTGACATCGTCTTTGTTGAAGCCAACCATAACAATGAGATCACCAGTATCTTATGTTGAATACCACTATCTGATAATGTTTTCCATTGGCACTCCTCAAGTACAAGTGCATGCAACATTTGACATCGGAAGTAAACTTTTGTGGCTCCAATGCAAACCTTGTTCTAAATGCTATAAGCAGAAGGATCCTCTGCTTGATCCCTCCAAATCTAGCTCCTACAACTTGTTACCTTGTGATGCCTCCATTTGTGACAAAATACCCAGGTAATTTTAAATTTTTCCTCTTTATATTTTTATATTTGTTCTTTTGTTATCTCGTTTAAAATTTTTTTTTTTTTCTGAATTCACTTATAAAACTAAATGCTTGTTCTTTAAAAGTGTTGTCAGTTCCTTACTTAGATGTTGCTTATTCATATTTATAAAAAAATAAAGTAAAAATTGACTTTGTCTTTTCCTTTTGGGAATATTTTTAACAATTATACAATGAATCTCATCATATAATTGTTAAAAATATTCTAGAACAAGATTGTTGATTGGTTGGCCGCTGATGGTGGAAGCTCGCATATCATTTTAGTTTATTATAAAGGCTTAGACCTCCCTAAGTCGTTGATGAAAGTCATCAAATGGGATGGTTTTTCTTTGTGATTTCTTGTGTTGTATTCTGTTAGTTTTTTTTCTTCTATCCTTTATTCAATTAATACTGTTTGTATTTGTTTTTTTTTTTTAATAAAATAGGTACATTATAGCTCTTTTTCCTTTAAAAAAACAATTATATGATGAGATTAATACTTAACAGGGAGCACTTGTTCTGCATGGCAAGAAATGTGTGAATACAACATAAGGTATGGTGATGGGTCTGTAAGCAGTGGCGACGTAGCAGAGGATGACATAACCTTTTTGACCACAGAAACTGACCCAGGCACCTTCAAAATGGCAAAGATAATTTTTGGGTGCGGACATTATAATAGAGGAACTTTTATTGAGGCAACACAAGGGGTCATAGGCATGAACATGGGTCCCACTTCCCTTCTTTCCCAGATGTCCGGGTGGATCAAAGGCCAATTCTCATATTGCTTTGTTGATAATACAAACCCTTATTCTAAGAGCCAAATGTTGTTTGGTGATAGAGCTATTTTGATTGGGAACTCTACACCTTTGGCTGTGCCATCTGGGAAGACTGAATGGTATTATCTTAACCTTCTTGATATTAGTGTTGGTACTATAAAAGCTTAACATTCCTCCAGGAACTTTCCAACGTGATGCTTATGGTGAAGGTGGTTTGATTCTTGACACAGGTATACAACAAAATTTTTTAGAGAAATTAGATCTTTTTTTTAAAGTTTTGCAATTTAGTATTGGTTTTTTTATATGAATATGGATAAACCATGTCAAAAGGTGTATATAAGTGAAGAGTTAATATCTCAATTCACCTGTACTCTCGATATACTTGAGCTGAGGTTTGAACCCGTCTCCATTGTAGGGACACCCTACACAGGGAATTAGACGCCAATAGATCAAGAGGTCATTAGTTTTATTATTAGTTTGTTGCTAGCCTCAAAATCTTTTTTTTACCCATATTTATTAAAACTCATTTTTTTATAATGTAGACAAACCACTCCACATACACACTTTTTATTACTTTGTCTCAACAATGCATTGGAAGAGAGTCAAATATATTACTACTCACCTATTGTGGTAGTAACTAAAATGTTACTAAGTGGCTATTGCAGTAATTACCAAACTCATTATTTAATGTTGTTATTTTTAAAATAACATTCATTTTTTTTCCCTTATCATATGCCCAAAGCCATTTATGTAGATAACAAGCTATAACAATTATTTGACCAAAATAAATAAATAAATGGACATTTAAGATTTCAATGATTATGAAAACCATATGATTAAAACACTATTGATAATGGTCTCTTAATCTCTTAATCTATTGGCATTGGATACTTTACGTAAAGTATTTGTTTAAAAAGGATTCGTAATTGAACCCTAGAACTCAAGCAAAGTAAGGGCACAAGTGTGTTAAACTATTGACTCCACACATGCGCACGTCACTAACTTCCATTGAGGATTTAACCAAAAAAAAAAAAAGCTTAAGCACTATTTTTCTTAAAAGTAAATATCTTAATAACATATGAGCCTAAAAGTAAATAGAAAGGTCACCATTTTTTGAAGCGATTTTTTATTCACTCTCAAGAACATTAAAAATTAAGTTGTATAATCCATTTTTTTACAACTAATGGTTAAGTGGTTTATAGATGTATTAGATACTCTTTTATTTATTAGTTACATTATTTATTAGTCTTTGAAAATTTTCCTTCTATGTTATTTAGTACATGTACCTATTTAATTAACCAAACAATCTTTGATTTATGATCAATTTATATTTTAGTCCTATAGTCCTTATATAACCATAACCTTTAAACTAAATGGAAAACTAATAAATGAATTAATTTTAAGGAAAAAACAACTTTTTATAAATTTTAGAAAACCGGTGTCATTATTTATAAAACCTTGAAACTAATTAACCTTAGAGTTATTGTTATTAGATGTCTAAGCTTGATTCAATCCAAGAGTTGAAGTTAATAAGATAAAAAAAAAAACTTCGAGTTACATAATCAAATCCATATTTTTTACATTAACGAATATGAAGCTATTAGTTATTTTAATAATTATGATTTTCATCTTATAATAATTAATTAAAAAATCATTGACAGGAACACCACTTACTCACTTGGAGAGAACAGGGTATGAAATTTTGGAGAAGAAGGTGAGAAAAATGGCAGGTTTGAAGGTGGCACCAATTCAGAAAGTAAGGTCACTATGCTTCTTTGGAAGCAAGTCTGATTTGAATGTAGGGAAGTTACCATCATTAACATTCCATTTCCAAGGACTTGATCTTTATTTGAGTCCTTACAGTGTCTACCGTGTTCTTGGTAACCGTTACATTTGCATGTCAGTTTTACCCTCTGATTCAGTGTCCATCTTTGGTAGCCTCTTCCAACAAAACTTCAACATAGGATTTGACCTCTACCAAAATAGAATTTTCATGGATGAAACTAATTGTAATTATTAATTTGTAGTTTCTTTTTAACTGATTTGGAATATTTTACATGAAAGTCAAGGAAATCAGTATTTTATATATTTCATTTGAAGGTTTCAATTGTATATATATACTATTGAACAAAAGGTTATAATATTTATACCAAAAAAAATAAATAAATAAAGCTTTTCACACTAGATAAAAATTTTTATAAAAAAAAATTAATTCTTAAATCTTTCGCATGTCTTTAAATAAAATATTTTAAAGAGATTTTCTTACTTAACCTTTTATGCTTTAATCTTGACAGAGTATAATTTCAAGTATATTGTTATGTCTAAATTGTTGATATATTAATATTGCTTTTTTTTCTCAGCAATGCATAAATTTTAGTTTGCATTATTGTTTGATATTAAATTAACATGATTATGGTTACATATTTTTCACATTATTAAAGTTATATATGGTATTTGAGTGTTACAAAATACATTTACAATTTTATATTATTATATGTGTGTGTATATATAACAGCATTTGATCCAACTGGAATGGGTTATCAGGTCAGATGAATTGAATTGTGACCAAAATGTGAGGCCAATTAGTTGTCTAATACAGTTTGAAAAATAATAATGTCAATCTCTGCTAAGAAGGACTTGAGATGTATGCAACTTATGATGCTTCCTATTTATAGATTAATTTTTGACTAATATTGAGTTCATGTCATGAAAGTTTTTAGAGATTTGGACCTTATATGTGCCATATGAAAGTTTGATTGAAAGTAGTTGGTATGTTAAGGGCCCGTTTGGTGGATAGGATAGGATAGGATATGGACGGATATGATATAAGAACTGGATAGGAGTAGGAAAGAATATGGGCATGATAAGCTATATCCTATAATTTGTTTGATGCGCACCGGATAAACTATTAGATAGCATTTTGTTATCTTATTTTATGTTTGAAGTGAATCGGATAATGACGGGATATGATATGAATGATATGTAAATAGACAAAATTACCCTTTATAATATAGTTATATGTTCTTTTTTAAAATAGAGTTTTTATTTTTTTTTATTTTTTTAATGATGTATTTATCGGTATATTTTTAAATTTTTAAAAAAATAATCTATAAATAATGTCCACAAATATATAGATTGCAATATCATCAACTTGAAAATCTTGTAGTTTCATACCAATTTATTTGGAGAAAATCATACACAAAGTCATCAATATGGCATAAAGCTAGAGTAACAAAATCATTAATGGAAAATAAATAGATCACATCAAAATTAGTTTGGAAAAAAAAATCATTGAACCAAAAAAACTAAAAATAAGACATGATTAAAAAAACAGATTTAAAGGAAAAATAATCTGCTCAAGCACGATAGAGAAACCCTTTAACCACTCTAAATGCGTAAAATCTTACTTTAAAATAGTGAAATTAGTGTCCTATTTAGTTGTTGACAAGTTTCTTGACCCAAGTATTATGTTTAAAAGATCAAAAGAAGATATACAATGAAACCCTAGACAACTGAGAGTAACCAAATAATAAGGAAAAAAATAAATTTATTTTTTTATCATATCCCCCCGTTTCTATCCTGACTCCCCCTATAGGATTCATTATTATGTGACATGCAGGATAAAGTGAGCCAATAGGATAAGACTATTATATCCTATTGGCACACCAAACAAAGGATAGTAGCAGGATATGATAGTCTATCATATCCTATCGTTTTTATCATACCCACCAAACGGACCCTAAGTGTATTTTCATATATATATATATATATATATATTTATGTGTTTTATAATTATGTTGGATGAAGTTATCAAGCAATATTTTAAAAAATATTTAATTATTTAAATAAGTATATTTAACCATTAATTAAAAATCAAAATTTTCATATAAAATTATTTAATTTAATTTAATTTTAAGAAGGTTAAGGTTAAGGGGACGCGCTCCCTGGCGGAGCTTGAACAGTTCTCTTCTCCGATGAGGTTCCTGGGTAGTTCACGTGAAGGTGATAGGGCTTCTCATCACTTCAGCAAAGGCACTCATGGAGGTTTTCGCGGTGGAGCCCGGCGTGGTGCTCCTTTTATTTGATCGCAGCACAAGTCGCCTCCTCACCATCTCTAGGCGTCTGAAGATCGACTGGCTCCAACCAGAAACTCCCCCGTGAGTGAAGGAGTCTCTTTCGCTGAGGTTGTTAGTTCTCCTCCTCCCCGGAGACCACTTAACGTCTGAAGAATGCTGAAGGTCTGGCTAACCCGTTGAAATACTGACGTTCACCGGATAACAGTGAAGCTTGCAAAAAGTGTCTAAGACTTGGACACAAAGTGGATGAATATCGTCACCAAATGACATACCGGAGATGCTCCGGGACAGGGCACTATGTTGTCAAGTGTCTGATGCATTTTCCCCCTCATCCATGCCCTGAAAAGAAAGATAGAATTAGATCTAAACTCCTTCATTCTCCGAGACAACCTTCACCCAAACCTCTGCTTCACATCCCTATTAGATCTTTCTCTTCCAACCTGAGAGTCTCACTACCCATCATTGAAGATATTATTAAATCTAAAGAAAATATAAAAAGGATGATTATTTTCAGAGTGATCTCCAAAAACAACATTATTTGATCGTTACATAATTCCTTATCCCAATTTCTAGACACAGATCAATCAATGTGAGAGTATCACCCTTTTTGATAATGCTTTCATTCTCACAGTCTCCTCGGTAAGGTTTGTGGCGTCGATAGTCATGAAAGAATCCGGTTATCTCGCTACAATCTAATCTCGGACCCTGCAAACTTAACCTTACACTGGTCACCGGAATTTGGCTCTCATAGGGTAGCAACCAAAAATTATAACAGTGTAAGGTTGAGCAACCTTCCCTCTCCACTATGGGAATTGGGACTCCATAGTGGCCATCCTATGACCACTCGGTATGTCTAGAAACATGAGAGCGTCTCACTGGAGCATCTCCGAGTGTTGATAAGGCTCAAGAACCCTAGCCTCTTTCCCTTTGGAGATGATTATTGACATTGGCATTGTTAGAGAGCAACTCAGCCTCACCTGCAACACCTTGAGGATTTTGAGAATAAGAAGATGGAGAAGAGAAAAGTTTGGTAACTAAAAAGATACACAGAGTATGAGAGAAAGTCATTCTCAGATCATCCTGTGACTTGGTCTTCCATTACCCTTTAATATACTAGCATAACACACAAACCAAAATATCAAAAAGACAAAGATATTAGTTTTAACCCATTGGTCAGTCAACCTGCTTAACTCTAACCTCATTGGTTAGCAACCTTAAAACATAGATAGTATAAAATAATACTCCACTAACTTATGTAGATTTACTTCCTTGCTCCGTAGAACAATTGCCCATTACTTTCTCCATTCTCAGCATGGTCCTGATCACCTGCAGCCATCCCCGAGCATGGTTGCGGCCTTACGCTAGCTGTGACTCCCTCACCATGCCGACACCCCACGTCTTCTTCAATCATCCATCACCATCAATACTCCCCCTTGATTGAAGCATGTGAACTCCCATTTGAGCTTGAAACTCATTGTGCTTCTCTGCTGGTAACGGTTTTATAAAAATATCCACAAGTTGATCCTTAGTGTTGTAGTGTTGAAGAGTGATGAGTCCCTAAGTTACCAGATCTTGGATAAAATGGAACCTCACGTCTATGTGCTTGGTTCTCCCGTGCAAGGTTGGATTCTTCACCACGAAAATTGCAGATTGGTTATCACACCGCATAACAGTGGATGCTGATGAGCTCTTCCCACAATCACTGAGAATTCTCCTGATCCATACCAGTTGATATGCTGCAGAAGTTGCAGCCACATACTCGCTTCTATTGTGCATAGTTCCACAATGTCTTGCTTCCTCGATCCCTAGGTAATCGCACTTGAACCCAGCCTAAAGAACATCCCTGATGTGTTCTTTCGATAACTCAAGGATCCATCCCCAACCATGTCTGTGAAACCCTCTAAACATGCATCATTCTCCTGAGAATAAAACAAACCATAATTTGTCATTCCTTCCAAGTATCTAACAACTCTCTTTGTTGTTGTAAGATGATCCTTTGTAGGCTTGCTCATGAACCTTGAGAGGAGATTAACTGCATAACAAATGTTCGGTCTAGTGTGTACAATGTAGAGAAGGTTCCCGATTAGGCTTCTATACATTCTTAGATCAGTGTAATCACCAGCTTCTCCACCTAGTAGCTTGTTATTAACTTCCATGGGTGTATCAACAGGTTTATATTGTTTTATGTTGAGTTGGATTAGCAGGTCCTCCATATACCTTCTTTGTAAAATAAAAATCTCATTGGACAATTGATGTACCTCCAGACCCAGAAAGAATTTCATCAAGCCTAAGTTAGACATGTCAAAAGTCCTCATCATCTCCACTTTAAATTTATTGATCAGAGCCTGTGAACCACTTGTATACACAATATCGTCAACATAGAGACTAATGAGTATATAATTGCCTTCTTGATCTTCCTTCTTGTATAATGTATGCTCAATTTCATTCGTTTCATACCCATGCTACTTGAAATGAGCATCGATCTTCCCATACCAAGCTCTCGGCGCTTGCTTGAGCCCGTAGAGTGCTTTCCTTAACTGATACACCATGTGTTCCTTCCCCTCAATAGTATACCCCTTAGGTTGAGCAACATAGACTTATTTAGTGATTTCTTTATTGAGAAACACTGATTTAACATCAAAATGGTGCACTGGATGATGTGCTTGTGCGGCAAGAGCTAGAATAAGTCTTACCGTTTCAAGCCTCACCACCGGTGAGAAGACCTCCTCATAGTCTAGACCATGTTGTTGGATGTACCCATTGGCGACCAGCCTCGCTTTTGTGCCTTAGTATCTCACCATCAGGGCCATATTTGGTCATATAGACTCACTTCAGTCCAACGGCCTACTTCCTAGGTGGCAATTCAGTCAAATCCCAAGTATGGTTGCTTTGAATAGCTACCAATTCTGCATCCATGGCCTCCTACCATTCCCGATGGCTTGCTGCTTCCCTGTACTCCTGAGGTTCAGACACATGGAGAGCAAAGTTGCAATTGTTGTAGATATCGGTCAGAGATCTCATCTTCCTTGGCAGTGATTCATCAGAAGACTCCTCCTGTGAATTTGAATTGATTGTGCCTTCACTGGTTCTTAATTGACCTCCACTTGTTGTTGCCTCTCCACATACATCTCCACTACCTTCATTGCTTGTGTCTTCACTTCCTTTGTCATCTGAATCATCAATGGTCATTAGGGGGTCCACCTTTGTTTGATTCCCATACCCATTGAGAATTTTCATGGGAAAATTATATCCCTACTAACAGTTACCTTGGATGTAATGGGCGTTATAGAGCTTGTAAGCTTTTGATTATGGGCAATAGCCCACAAACACATGTCTCTCAGACTTCTCATCCAATTTTTGAAGCTTCTGTGAAGGGGTGGGTACAAAGGCAATACAACCAAAAGTTTTAAGATGACTTACATTAGGCTTCTCTCCATGCCACACCTCATAAGGTGTTTTATCATTCACTACTTGTGTTGGCACCCGGTTGATCAAATACATTGATGTAGCGACCGTCTCATCCCAAAACTCTGTTATGAGACCTCCGCATTTAAGCAAAGCTCCTTGCCATCTCAACAACCGTTCTGTTCTTGCATTCTACCACACCATTTTGTTGTGGTGTGTAGGGTGTTGAGAACTCCCTTCTAATGCCAAGCCCATCATAGTACTCAATGAAGACACGAGACATGAATTCTTCCCCTCAATCGCTTCTCAGCACCTTCAACTTCCTTCTTGTTTCTCTCTCGACCAGCACGTGAAACCTTCGAAAGTGTTCAAAGGCCTCACCTTTTGTTTTCAAGAAGTAGTCTCAACATTTTCTGCTAAAGTCATCGACAAACAAGAGAAACAATTTGTTACCTCCCAGAGAATCTACACTCATGGGGCTACACAGGTCCATGTGGACAAGTTGCAAACATGTTGTGGTTCTCCTTGACTTCACTGTGGGAAATGCATTCCTTTGCTTGCCTCCCAATAGCACAGACTTCACACTAAGGCCCATCTTTCAATTTAGGTAGGCCTACAGCTATTCTCTTCTATACCAAAGATCCCAGACTTCTATAGTTAAGATGCCCGAACCATTGGTGCCAGCGCTCGGATAAAGTCTAATCATTTAGAGCCACATTTACCCTTTCAATTTTGGTGAGATCCAAAGGAAACATGTTATTGTTTCCATTTGGTATCACAATTAGCACCTCTTCTGTTTTATCATCCATGATGATACACTTTCCTTCATGAAAGTTAACTGAATATCCTTTCGTTAGAAGTTGTCCTACACTCAGTAGGTTGTGTGCGAGTCCTGGAACTAGCTGCACTCCATGAATACATTTGGGCTTCCCATTCCTTGCAACCAGTGTGATAGTGCCTACCCAGAGCACCTCCATCTCCTTGTCACCTCTAAGATGAACTGTGGTTCTCAATGACTCATCAAGACTAGCAAACAAGCTCCTCTCTCCTATCATATGATTAGAACATCCGCTATCCACTAACCATACTACATTTGAGGTCTTCATTGTTTCACTACTGGCCATGAATAGATGCTCAGTTCCCTCCTCTTCGGTGATCATTGAGGCTCCCTTCTCCAGTTGCTTCCCTTTTTCTCGGCATTCAGCTTTCAGTATACCTGTACTTCCTATAGTTAAAGCATTATATACTACTCTTACTATCACTACTCTAGGCTCACGCACCCCTGCCCCTTCCTCTTCATCTGATGAAGCCTCTCCCCTCTTCCTTTAGTGGGACTCCATCCTGGGACAGCACTGGAGTTTCCCTTCTCTTTAACACCTGAACTCGAGGCTCTCTGTCTTTCATAACTAGTGCATTTCTCCTTTCTTCACGAAGGATCTGTTCACCCTGACCTTGTGAGCTTGGAGAGAGCCACCAAGTTCATCGAGAGTCAACTTCAAAATGTCTCTAGACTCCTCCATAGCGACCGCCACATAGTCAAATTTAGGGGCTAGGCTACGTAGCACTTCTGACACCACCTCAGCCTCAGAGAGCTTGTGTCCGAGAGCTTTCACCTGATTCACAATCACAACAACTCTAGACAAGTAAGATTGAATACTCTCACCATCTTCCATTTGGAGTGTCTCAAAGCTCTGTCTCAACACTTGCTTCCTCACGGTCATCATCTTCGAAGAGCCCTGGTATAACTTCTTTACAATCTCCCATGCATCGTGTGTCGTCTCTGCCTCTTCAATCCAGTCAAGTATAGCCCCGTCCATAGCTTGTTGGATGAGACACAAGGCCTTCGCATCCTTCTTCTTGGTCTCCCTTGCATTCACTTCATCTTCTCCTTCTGGTAGATCCTTCTCAACGAGCTCCCAAAGCTCTTGAGACCGAAACACGGTCTTCATCCTCAAGCACCATCATCTAACTTCTCCTTTGAAGACTAGTACACTAAGGCTGTGAGAGGCTCGATTGGGGTCTCAGCTGCCATTGTCTCCGACAAAGCTCTGATACCACATTGTTGGAGAGCAACTCAGCCTCACCTGCAACATCTTGAGGATTTTGAGAAGAAGAAGATCGATAAGAGAAAAGTTTGGTAACTAAAAAGATACACATAGTATGAGAGAAAGTCGTTCTCAGATCATCCTGTGACTTGGTCTTCCATTACCCTTTAATATTCTAGAATAACACACAAACCAAAACGTCCAAAAAGACAAAGATATTAGTTCTAACCCATTGGTCAGTCAACCTGCTTAACTCTAACCTCATTGGTTAGTAACCTTAAAACATGGATACTATAAAATAATACTCCACTAACTTATGTAGATTTACTTCCTTGCTCCCTAGTACAATTGCCCATTACTTTCTCCATTCTTAGCATGGTCCTGATCACCTGCAGCCATCCCCGAGCATGGTTGACGGCCTTACGCTGCGACCCCTCACCATGCCAACACCCCACGTCTTCTTCAATCATCCGTCACCATCAACAGGCGTGAGAAGCTTCAAAGTACGGCTTGAAGACGATGGGGTTCTAGTCATCTGATCCAAAGTGGTGCAAGGTCCTGCTTCACAGAAGATTGCTCAGATCCCACCGGCCTCTCCACTGCCCGAGATCCTCCCCTCGCCTACCAACTTCCACCCTTCTCTCGATCCTCCTTTGTGAAGCACCCACCAGTTGTCAAGATCGGACAAGGGGAAAGACCCATTTATATCTCCTTCTTCTGTTGATCTTCCTGGCGAGACCGTCGAGCATTGCTCCGGTCCTGGACCTTTATCAGGGAATGAGAGAATCCTATCAGTTCTCGGTCCCTTGGATATCTCCAGAATTTCTTTAACTGTTAATGTGGCCACAGAATTCTAGATCGTTGGTGAGCAACGGTTGGTCTAACCTCCCCAGATTCCTCCAGTCTCTTGCAAGAGAAACGAGGAAGGGAGTTACTGTTGATGAATAAAGACAACGTGTTGCCTAAACGCACAACCACCGTTGCTTTACCTTGGGATGAGAACTCTAAAGATCATCATGAAATGTTTATTACTGTCTTGTTCGCCTTGTGATCAACCTCAGCTGGATACATTTATCTCCCCAGCTATTGCTTTTGACCCATCCTCCACCGTTGATCAAAGATCTAGATATTATCTCGTCTCAACATCTGATCGCCAGCCAGATTCAAAATCCACCCACTTAATGCCTCGAGATCATCAAACTTATGATTTCTTCTCAATACTAGCTGCTAATGAGATTTTAACTTCAATTAATTCTAGAAATTCTGAATCTCTTTTAATTAAAATCTCATTTAAAGTCTAAAGATTAAATTAATTCAGGTATTCTGATATCTTTATGAGAATGATTCATTTTCCTCAGATTCTATCACTCCTTCCTTCAATAATTCTCCATCAAAATCAGGGAGCCTGCCAACTCAGCTGGAGTTACATCCACCGACAATCAAAATTCCAGATGGGTATAAATAGATTTTTATTCATATTGGTTGGACTCTAATACCGAGCGTCAATTTTGACAAATTCTATTCACAAGATTCTTCCACCAAGAATACACAATTGGAAAATCCCTCAGATGAAGAGCTTGTAGACTGGGGAGAAGATGAAGACATTATAGTAGATGAATTTGCAGAGGATGACATTTTTCTTGAAGAAGAAAATAACACTCAAGTGGATTTGGACTTATAGACCACTGATGTAATTACTGATCAATGCTTTTCAGATCACCCATATTCTTCTTAGAGAAGAAAAGAAAAGTAGAAGAAAAAAGAACAACAGATGCTAATATTACAATGATCTCTACAATTTCCACCAGACCAAAACAAATCAAACAGAAGTGGCAGAACGAAGAAACCTTCTGGATGATGGAACAAGGAAGATGGGTTTATTCCGCACCCACCTCACTCCTCAAAGAAGAAAGTACCGAGGTCTCGAGAGAAGATACGCCTAAACCTGGTAATTCGATATCTTCTACCTAGTCATATTTACAAATTTTTCAATTATAGCAAATTCTTGTGGTGTAAATTTTCTTGGCTCGCCTAACCATAAGTTCAAATGCTTGGACATGATTCGCTCCTTGGAGGCTGATAGAACTTCAATATTATCAAACTCCAAATGCTCTCCTTTGAGAGTCATCTAATAGAATTACCCTGTTTTTAATGAAAATCTTAAGTTGGAATGTTAAAGGTCTTGGCAGACCCTCAAAACACCACTTAATTAAGGATGTTATAATTTTCTCCCAAGAAGATGTAGTCCACTTACAAGAATCCAAATTTCAAGATCTTTCTAGCTCAACATGGAGAACTATTGGAAGCTCGTGCATAGACTCCTTCGACTTCATACCAATACTAGAAACAGTAGGGGGAATCATCATTACCTGGGATCAATCTCATATCAGCGGAACCCTAATTGAAGAAGGGATTTTCTCCATAACAATAGGATTTACAAACTGTTCAGATAACTCTGAATGGGCTTGCACAAGTGCATATGGACGAATGACCGATTGCTCAGATCTACATTTTGGAGCGAAATTAGTTCAGCAAGAAACCTACACTCCACTCCTTGGGTAATTTGTGGAGATTTTAATACTATTTTCTCCTTGGAAGATAAAAACAAAGGAGACGTCAATTCTAGAGACATTTCTACTTCCCAAAATTTCTTAGATGACCTAAACCTTATCGATCCTCCTATACATGATCGTAGATTTACTTGGACTAACAATCAAGTTTCAGGTTTAGGTCATCTAAGAACATAATGATTTGACTTGGGTTCTATTAGACCGCTTTCTTTACTCTCATACTTGGACTTCCCTAAATCCTAGATCTACTCATTATGTTCTTCCAAGGTTCAGGTCAAATCATTCTCCTATTTGCTTAGATTTCGGGATTCACATTCCAAGGCCTCGACAATTTAGATTTGAGAAATTTTGGTATGATAATGAGCATCTAGAAAACCATATTCAAGATTGGTGGATGGATATCAATCCTGAAGGTTGTGGAGCCTTTGTTCTTACCAAAAAAATTCATGTACCTAATATCTAAGCTTCGTCTCTGGGCCATCGAGACATTTGGAGCTTCTAAGCCTCAAAAGAAAAGCCTTCTTGCAGAGTTAAATAATCTAGACACAATTGGCGAGAGTAAACTCCTCTCGCATTTAGAATCCACTCGCCTTACCCAAAATCAGTTTTGAACTTTTCTCTATCCTAAATCAAGAAGAAATTTATTGGAAATAGAGATCCAGGATCACCTAGCTTAAAGAAGGAGATTCAAATGCAAAATTTTTTTCATCAAATAGTGAATAGTAGACGAAAATAGAAACAATATTTCTTGCATTTGACATCTTGATCATTAGGTAGAGAAATTGGTAAAATTTTCTTAGACCACTTTCAAAATCTTCTTGATAGACCCATCTCTAATAGATTCCTTTTAGATTGGCAAAATATTTTTCCGTTTACAAGAGATAGGTTGATATCTCATTGTTTGAACTCCCCTTCACATTAGAGAAGATAAAAATAAGCTTTGTTCAATCTTAACATAGCAAATGAGAGATTATTGCACAAAAATAAGACTACTAGCCAGGATGGGTTTCCAATTTTTTTCTTTCAAAAACACTGGAAAATCCTTCAAGATACAATCTTCAAACTCTGTGAAGAGTTTTATGTGGGATTCAATTAATTTTAAGCATTTAAAAGCTGGGTTAACATAGTGCTTATTACTAAAAAAAAAAAGGCAGCATTAGAGTTTTTGATTTCCACCCTATTACTCTAATTAATTCCACTTGCAAAATCATTTCTAAGATTCTTGCTTCTAGACTAAGTTTAGTGATCCATGACTTGGTAGATGATTCTCAATCGGGATTCATGAAAAGGCAGATGTATAGCATTCAATATCATTACAACCCAAGAAATAATCTTTCATCTTCAAAAAAGAAAACTGCTTGGTTATACTTTTAAAGTAGACTTCGCTAAAGCCTTTGATTCATTAGATTAGAATTTATTGTTGGAAATTCTAGCTGCCAGAGGATTTTAAAGACGATGGATAAATTGGATTCACACCATTCTCAGATCCACAAAATCCCAAATTATCATCAAAGGAACTCCCCAGGGCTACATCCAGTTGTAAAAGAGGTTTAAGAAAAGGAGATCCTCTATCTCCATTTTTTTAGCCTTAGCAGCAGATGTTCTGAGTACCATGTTTGTCCATGCACTTAATTCCAAAGTTCCCGTGTGTTGTACCTTGTCCTGATTTTAGACCTCGGGCCTTTTTAGATTCTTGTGCATGCATTAGGGGTAAAATGGTCATTTAGCACTAGTGGCACCCTTGCATGATTGCACAGCAGGTTGTGTGAAAACCAGCCGAAAACCAGGGGTGAAATCAGTCTTTTGGACAACTTTTCTTTTTATATTTCTATTAGAAGGGTCATTTTGGTCATTTCACTTGTTATAAAAAAACAAGAGGATAAGAAGCACTAGCTGGCTTCTTTATCTCATTCCTTCTCTATTCTTTGTTTTCTTCTTTCTTCTTCCATTCGGCCAAGTATCCCAATCTTTATTGAAAAAATTCTCTGGCGAGCTTTTTCAGGCGAATTAAAGCTTCTACTCTCTTCCTCTCATCTTCTTGAGCTCGGTAAGGCTTCAATCAAAGGTTTTTCTTTTATATTTTTTTTCGTATTTAATCATTTTTGAAATCTTTGAAACCCTAAAAATACCCCATGGATTGAGTTGTTTTTAGGCTCAAATCGAAGCTAGTGTCATGGTTATTCATTTGTGTGAATGTTTGTAAAGAAATTACTTGATTTGATGATGTAAAGAAGGAAAAATAATTTTTTGTATAAGGGCAGTTTTAGTGTAGCAATTTCTTGGTTACTACAGCAATCTCTAGTTGACTGTAGCACCAAAAGTTTTTTGCCTTTTTCTTGTATTTCTTTGGTCCAAATTAAAGCCCTTTTTACTTGGAATTCATTGGAACTAGGTTTATTCCAGTTTGAGATCGTCTGGGTCCAAAATGATGTCGTTTTCCCCTAAATCCCTAGAGTTACATGTTCGACATGTAACATTGCATTCACATGCATTTTAGTTTCCATTCTTGTGTTCATTGGTTCTTGGATTCATTGCTTGATTCTAGGTGGTAAAGCATCCTTCAAGGGGAAGAAAATTGCCGACCAGTGAGCGTGTCTGGAAATGAGACGAGACGATTGGTTCAGTGAGTGGTTTAATTCATAATTGCACAGATATAATAAGAGTATTCTAGTATTTCTTTATGTGTTTCATAACATAAATTTGATGATAAAGCAGATTCCATTGATATATGTATATTTTGAGCATAAATTTATTTGAAATGGTTGAACCTAGTATACTTATGCGTATTTATTTTGGGAGAAGCATGTTTGTATGTGTATTTATTCACATGCAAATGGAACATGATTTGATGTATATATATTTATTTGGACATTTGGATGTTGGATTCCTTGAGTTGGAATCGGAAAGACTTGCATTGTGGCATTTGGTTTTGATGGTGACTACGGACTTTAGTTCGACACTACAGTGGGGGTCCCATGGTTAGGCCTGATAGAAGGCGGCGTGGTCAACCCTGAGTTTACCTTGGTCAAGAGGTGATTGAAGCCATTGATAGTGGGTCCCTTTTATGAGAGAAACCCTGGGTCATCACACGGGGATCTCAGTGGCCAACACCAAGGAAGGAAGCGTTATTTATTTTATTTTTAAAAAGTTGTAAAACACCTTTGTGATCCCATAGCTAGTCGTAGCCATGATTAGCTCGGGAATAGTTTGAGGCAAGCCTGTCTTTTAAGCTATGCTCAATATGTTAGAAAATTTTACTTAGTTGTTCTATTTATAAATCATTGTGTTAATTGTTTAATTTGTTAAATCCTTGGAGATACCTTTTTATATTGTTATTGTGGTAATTACTATTTGAAATGCTTTATTACTCTATCATATCTATGCTGTCACCACTCACTAGGGTAACATTTGTTACTTACTACTCTTCTTTCTTCTTTCTCAGATTGCGATGTTGGACTCGGTTGTGATGGGCCAAGCAGTAGATTGACCTACCTTTTCTCCTTGTCTAGGTTAGTTTGCAGTATGCATATAAACTTTATAGATCCACTAGACTTGACTTTTGTGTAATGTTCCTATATTTGTACTTTCTGGTTGTATTTGGAACCCTAGCTAGTTCTGTTGTGGATTTTGTTTCCTAGTTTAGTAACTGTGATAGCAGAATTTGTTTTGAGCCTTACTGGTGACTAGGAGGTGGAACGCTATAGGGATCCACTCCTTGTTATCATGACGATTGCCTTGTGCCCAACTAGAGTCGGGGCGTGACATCATGGGTATTCAACTAAACCATTATGATAGCATCTGTCACCTACAATATGCAGATGATTTAATCATCTTTTCCTTGGGAGGAAACAAGGACCTTCAAATAATCAAACCAATTCTCTATCTCTTTGAATGATCCTTGGGTTTATCTATAAAATTTTTAAAAAGTTGTTTATATTCTACAAATTATGGCTTTCAACCACACTCAACCTCGACAATGATTCTGAACTACACTCGGAACTATCTTCTGATAAACTATTTAGGTGTTCCACTTTCGGTAATTTACCACGATGGAGGAAAGACATCAAACGGTTGCATACATATGTACAAAACTGTTACGATGACCCACAAACAAGTGAGGAGAAACTGCGGTACAATAAATTGTGCTCTTATTTTACTAAAGTTGCAGAACTTGGAGCGGAGTTAAATGACAAATACAACTTGTTGATGAAATATGTGGATGAGGCAATTGGGAAGTTGATTGACAACACAACTTGTAAGGAAAAGTTTACACCTACGTTATCGAAGGCGACTATTCTGCCACACCAACAATTTCTCACTCCTTTGAAGGTGCGGAGTAAGGTTCGTCCACCATCAAAAAGGAAGAAGTCAAAAGTTGAAGAAATATTAATCAAAAACAAGAAAAAGGTATTTTTATGTAGTATCATATTCATTACTTGTTTAGGTTTTTTTTCCGATGAACTTTTTTTTAGTGTATGACACCCATGTTATTATTGGAAGAAGGCACAAACAAAGGGAGATGCATCAGCTCAAAAATTTGTTCAAGATGATCATTGCACACAAGAGAGCGTGGTTATTCTCTTGTAACTGTCATTAAAGTCCAAATTATGAATTTCAATCATTTAATTTCAAATGATGATTTGTTGGACTATAATCTCTTTTCTTAGGTGAATTCAAATTCTATATCGATCAATCTGGACAAGCATCATAGTTCTTCTCTAGGTTTTACAAGCCAGTGCAATGATTTCTGAGGTGAGTTGCACTGCGGTACAATTTTGTTTTTTGCTCAATACTTACTAATTAAGATTATTGGTGATATGAAGTTCTCATGTATTATCCATTTTGATTTTTCAGGGAATCGTATGGTGATGCAAGTTGCTTATATAGCTCAAGGTTTAATTTTTGTGTTCGTATTTGTGTTCATGTTCGTGGAGGAAAAACAAAAAAATTTGTGTTCATGTTCATCTTCTAAGTTTGTGTTGCTTATGTTTGTTATTAAGATTTAATTTTTGTGTTCATATTTGTGTTCATGTTCGTGGAGGAAAAAAACAAAAAAATTTGTGTTCATGTTCATGTTCTAAGTTTGTGTTGCTTATGTTTGATGGAGAGATATTTTTGTGTTTGTGTTGCTTATGTTTGATTGAGAGATGAACTAGGGCATATATGTTGTTTGATTTTGTAGTAAGGGAAGGTGTCCATGTTGTTTGATTTTGTAATGTTATTATTCTCGACCTTGCTGAAGAGTATCATGGCTTATGTTTGTTATAAAATTTTTGTGTGTTGCTTATGTTTGTTATTAAGATGAACCAGGGCATATATGTTGTTTGATATTAAGATAAACCAAGGCTTATGTTTGTTATGTGTGTGTTGCTTATTATTCTCTAAGGCAGAACAGAATATGAAAATTTGTACAAGATGCTTCCATTGATGAATACGAAAAATATATCTGCAGAACATTAATGGAACAAGATGGAAATAGAAATTTTGCTTGAAAAGTTGGTCCCGCTTCATCATAATACCAGATCAACAAGTGAGGGGATTATTACTTACTCTAATATATATCTTTACAAGGTTCATTACAAGGTTAAAAGGATAATATGGCTGTTGACTAATATATTGTCTATCCACACTAATCATAGCTCCAGGCACCAAAGGATAGGGAGCATAGCCAGGTTGTGCCCCAGGAATAAAATAAGCAATAGAGGCATTATCTGTTGCAATAGCCCTGAAATAGAACATAAAAGCAAATATGAGTGTTAATTCAACCAAATCAAAATTCATATACATCCCATGAACTCAAGTAGATATATTTTGAAGTATTTAGTTTTGAAGGATTAGAATGTGATAGTTAAAGCCATGGCTGAGGAATCAAGCCCCTCTCCCATTGAGAAACTACTGTCGCTCAGAACCGCCATCTATCGAAGACAATGTCATGTATAAAGAAGTAGTCATATTATCCAATACCATCTTGAAATAAAATCAAACTTAGTATGTGGAGTATCAAAAACATAAAATGTAATCTAACTTAAATAAACTGCCAATCATCAAGCAGAAAAATTAACCATCGTATAGTTGAGTTGGGTAATAAGGCCTCATACAAGGAAATATATACACCAAATGAACAACTATAAGCTTGCATCGAGGAATATCACAAAATGCACCAAATCTTGGATGTAATAGGACAAATCATTTTATCTAACTTTAAGAGAGATTATAGACTGAGCAACTTACCTGAAGAGGAACTTCAAAACCTTATCTCCCAAAAGTGTAACTTTGATCATCCCATTCTCTAAATGAATAACCTGTAATCATTCTTATCATTAGATTAGGATAAATAATAACTACAAAACCTTCATAATAGTAGCCATAATAGTCATTCACTGGATATAAGTTGTCCTGCACTGGATATAAGGTGTTCTGCACTGGTTTTTCCTGGTTTAAATACAAGAACTTGATTGCTCCATTAAATACAGTTCCATCAGGGTTCTCATTGTGCCCCAAAAAGAATTTGAAAGTTTATCACAAAGCATATGTTGATGGTAGTTAAGTGAATATGCAAGAAGATGTTAGTCTGTAATCAATATGAATCAAACGAACTCAGATCAACTATGCAAGAAGATACAGATCAACTACGAAACTCAGATCAAGGAACAATTATATATATCAAATGAGTAGAACATGCACAAAGTATCAAGATATCTAATTGAAAACTCGCATTGGAATATAGCAAGAAAGATTGAGGGTGCTACACTCGAAGGCTAACAGTGGATAGCAACTGGTACAAAATGCAAGTCATGGCAATGTAAGTTCAATGCCATCATCGTTCAATGGTACAATCCCTGATGAAATCGACGATAAATGGAAAAGCTAATGGTGGAGAAAATGGGGACTTTGCAACCTTTATATATCTCTGACCTGAAATCAGAAGATCAGAACCTTTAGGTATATCAATTGATCACTGGTAATGAACAAAAGATGTTGTAAATAATAAATAATTAAAATAAGCACACAATAAATTCTCTATAGCCCATGCTTTATGATTGAAGAAAGAATCAATTTCAAGAAGAAATAGTATTAGATGTATCTAGGATAAATGCAACAGTTATCAGCCTTCAAGAGGAACAAAAACAAATGGCAATTCAAGTCAGTCATTTAGATCCAATGAGCGGGGAGTTCCAGTGGTTTTTTTCATTCATTGATGCACTAATGTCAAACTTTGAAATCAAGTTAGAATTCACCAAACCAATAGGTTAATGCTCTATAATTCATCAAAGGCTCAAATCTTGCCCCCTATTCTTTCGCATGGATAAACATGTATCAAAGGTTGCAACAAAAGTTGCCACGCTACCCAATCTATATACTCTTTTATAGGGCAAATCATCATGGCCACAAGAACATCATTACTAAAGAGTAAGAGTAATGCTATATAGAGCGAAGAGATCACACGAACCAACCACATCGACAGAAAGGAATACACGATGCAACAAAATGATTCATGCTGAATTTAATATAAAACATCAAGCAATAGAATCAAAAACAGAGGCTCAGATTCGACATATATGATTTTCTCCCATCCTTCCCTCTCCCTCTATAACAATAACAGTAGCGGTTGCCTACTAGGCCATCCAAACTACTATGCCATCATTGTAGAGAAACGAGGGCAGGAGAGAAATTTAGGGCATCATCATTGCCTCTATAGCTGATATCAAGGCGAGCCGAGCCGTGCCCTAGCTTCTTGTGCACCATCGGACCGGCCGCCGCCCTCTATCTCTTGTGTACCATTGACCTTTGCCCTAGTTTCTCTTCGAAGCCAAATAAGAGAGAGGCAGCGGCTGGGAGCGGGGGAGGGACGCGAAGGTCGGGAGCGGCGGTCGAGAGCGGGGGAGGGAAGCGGCGGCCGTGACGGGGCCGGGAGCGGGGGAGACAAACGGGGACCGAGAGCGGGGAAGACAGACGAAGGCCGGGAGCGGGGGAGACGGATGGCGGCCGGGAGCACACACTCAAACGAGAGAGAGAGAGAGAGAGAGAGAGAGAGAGGCTAAACGAGAGAGAGAAAAGAGATCACGGGGAGGAAGCGAAGGCCAGGAATGGCGGCCGGTCGCGGGGGAGGGAAGCGGCGGCAAAGACCCACACGAGAGAGAGAGAGACACATAAACTAGGGCAGAGTTGTGCGGTTGTGCCCTAGAGAAGAGAGATCACGTGTTTGTTATTCTCTTTTTAATTTTTTTAATTAAAAAAATACACGTCACCAGCCACATCATTCGTGTGGCTGGTTTCGTGTGATCTTTTCATTCTATATAGCATTACTCTTATTTAAAATTTAATGTTATCGGCCAATAGCTTACCAATCATGGCACTTAATTCTTATGCAATTCCCATATTAAAAGTTGAGGGTTTGATTTTTTTTTCAACATTATTGAAAATAATAATAAAAGTATGGGGATGTTTGGAGTGGTTCATCTATATTGTAATAAAAAAAATAAAAACTTAATTTGTTGATGCTTTATGCTTTGAAGAGGGATGGTTATGATGATTTTTGATAAAGAAGTTCAAACAAATGGTGGATTTGGATGTGTTGACAATCTATGAATACATGTTGTGTTTCTTTTTGAGCCATGTTGATTTGGATGGAGGGAAGTAGCCAACATTACCATTTCATGTCCAAGGCCTTGGTCTTGGGTTAAGAACTTACAGTGTTTACAATGTTCTTGACGGCCGGTGTATTTCCATGTGCCCTCTGATTCCCTTTCTATTTTTAGTAGCCTCCTTCAATAGGGAGTTAACATTGGCTTTGATCTTTACAAACGAAAGAAATTTTCATGCACACAACTCATTGTGGTTCTTAATTTGCAGTATTAAAGCTGGGAAATCATGTTGATTACCTTTACGGTGATATCAATTTAAATGTAGATTAAAATTAAACATTACAGTCAATGATTTTATCATTGAAATCTAATGTTAATATTAATCATAAAAGGATTATATTGACCAATTGCACGGGTTTCTATTCTATCATTCATAGGAATACTCAATCCATTGATAGAAGATGATTGTATGAATGGGAAATATAGCCATGGTTTCTAATGATAAATAAATATTAACTTTAGCTCTAAATTTTCATCATGTCACACGCCCTTCAATCACTGTGTTCTCAAGCTCTATAGCCATATCTCCATTAACCATACTCAGCAATGATATCAAAACAAGAATGGAGGAGTTTATGTATGAGTTATAATTTTTTTTTTGGGTGTAAATGATACACCTCTACGCGCAACCTACAACTGTTTGATTCGTGGAAAATTTGAACTCAACTTGGTTATGGTCTAGTTGAGCAAGCAAAGTTTGAGTATTTTAATACTTGACTCGAGCACTTATAAGCCTAATCAAGTTTATAGATATATATATAAAAGTGAAAATACCAAAATGGTCCCTGATTTTGCATTTTCTGCTCTTTTAGTCCCTCTAATATAAAATTCATCTTTTAGATCCTCGTATTTGCACATTTCCATCATTTAGCTAATGGATCCACCCTTTTTGGCCTCTCCAGCTGATGAATGTCCATCAGCTGGATGGACCAAAAAAGACAAAAATGTGTAAAGACAAGGACCAAAAGGGCGAATCCGTTAGCTAAAGGATAAAAATGTGCAAATACGAGAATCAAAAGGGCAGATTTTATATTAGAGGGTACTAAAAGGGCAAAAAATGCAAAATAGATGACCATTTTGGTATTTACACCATATATATACATATTAGTTTTATTATTAAATTACTATTTATCCTCTTAAATTTAAAAAGTTAATATTTCTTTCTTCTTTACAAAAAAACTTAAAAAGGATTTCTGTTTGTTTTCTTACTCCCAACTGTCCCTCTCCCACCCCTCTTTTACAAAATTCTAAATAAAATCAAATCCCTGACCTCTCTTCCACTCTCAAACTATCACCTCATTCAAAACCATTCCTACCTTCCAAAATTTAGCCCAACACTATTTTCCTCCTTCTCTAATTTGAGCCTCAGATCAATAACAAACATGAAATTCCTAACCTCCCTAAACCATTCACCCTCTTCTAAACTTTGGCAAACCATTGACTTCTTTCTTCTCCAATTTGAGGCTTAGATTGGCAGACAAACAACTAGAAGTCATTTCTACCACACCCAAGTCAGTAACAGTTGAAGCAACAATAACTATTTAAGAAAGGCATAGGCATGCACTTGTCTCCCCGGAACAAGTGGCGACCAAGGCCCTCTCACACATCGATGCTTTGACCACTCACACTCAACCGCTAGTCACACTTCCAGAAATATGCTCTTACCCATGATTCAAACTTTCACCACTAGTAAAAGGGTATAACGCAAATTTAGATACCAATAGACTACTTAGTCGTTGGAAGGAACAATAACTATGAAGGCAACAAGTATTTGGAGTAGTTGTGTTGTTCTCAATGGTTTGGGCTTTATATGCTCTAGTAGTCTTATAGAATATGGTGTGGTTTAATGTTATATTCATATATGTTCTATGAAATTTTATCTTCTCATCCCCTAAACTATGTTTAAGCACTTTGTGGTATTTTCCTAGAGTTTTATTAGTAGAAAACGGTGGTTGATAGAATCAACAGAAAAAATTATGGGTGAGAGTTTAAATCATGGGGACCCAGCTACCAATAGACCAACGACCAAGTGGTCCATTGATACTCGGATCCCCATTAGAACCCTTTACAAGTAGTTAGAATTCGAATCATGGGTGAGAATACATTTTCTGGAAGTGTAAGTAGTGGTCTTAAGCAGGTGGTCCCAGCGCTTATGTGTGCGTGGGCCTTGCTCCTACTTGCTCCGTCCCTTTCTTAGTGGCTTAGCCGCTCATCTTGGCATAAAAAAAAAAAGAGAATCAACGGAAGAAATCTTGTTGTTCTATTTGGTTGAGTTAATCAACATAATAAGAGATCCAGGAGTGTGGAATTGATGTTGTTATATTAGTGCTTCTAGGATTTCAAATTTTATGAAAGAAGAATAGTAAAATTAAAGAGGCAATAAACTTTGAAATCAAGCTTTTCTTTAGTTTTTATTGAGCTTAATCAAATGAGCTGGTGTAATTTGATATATGTTTTGAGTTGACATCGGGCATCAAAATTAAAACTCTTTCAAACTTGAGTGATTAGTTTTCAATGAAGCTCAACCTCGAGCATTATACTATTTCAGCTCAAACTAGATCCATTACACCCTGAATCATTTTTTTTTTATTTTTATGTTTTTTTTAAATTTTCATTTGGACTTTGGACAATAGTATTATGTTTTTTTTTAAATAGCAAAAATTACCATATGGTCCTTGGATCTTTGCATACTAACGGACGCTTTATGTGTGGTGTTAAATATATGCAAGTGTAAACATACGAATATACAAATAATTAGTCCAGTTAATACCGCAAGTGTAAGGGTCATCAAGTAATACCTCATGTGTGAGCATGAGAGTCATATTTCTCCAGGAACGGTGAGAGGCTCCAATTACTTCCTTTTTTACTTAATTAATAGCCTAAATGTTTATGTTCTTTCTTTAATCTCCTTCTACAATATTTTATACAATACAATTGGAGAATCGTTAAGTGCAATTGGAAGAAGTTTAGAGGTTGTTTGATGGTTGTCTTAATTATTACTTATGATAGGCGTTTGTGTGACAATCATGTTCTAGAATTGGACCGGGGGAATTCAAAGGGCTACTAGTCGCAAATCCCTTGGCAACTAGGTCTAAATCATTAGGAACTTAAGATGGAATCTCTTCCACCCTAGCCTCCTCTGTTTTGCTTTAAGTGTGGGAATTTGATGAGAAATGATAAATCAAACCCTCAGCCCAAGGGGTAATCAATCCCTAATCTAGAGATCTAGCAATACCTAACCTCTTAGAGCATTCATAGATCTAACATAACATGGGTCTCATAATATGGCGGCATATCTTCCTCATCCACATTAATATGAATATTATTCAAGCACACATGCAATGATTCACAAAAACTAGAAAGATTTATTGAATTAAACAATCAAGATTCATAAACAATCATTGAGGGACCTAGACATTCAATTCCCCTTGAATTAGGTTCTTATGGATCATAAAATAAACAATTAAAATAAGAGAAAACTGTAAGACCAAAGAATAGATAATCATTTAGAAGAATTTCCTAAATTAACTCCCTCCAATAGGTCTCTGAAGGTTAAGGGTATGAGGATACCAAGCTTGACTTGATGACTCGTGTCACACGTGCCCTCTTCTAATGATGATAGTTGACTTCCTCTTAAGAAACTCACCGGAATCTAATGGAATATTAAAGAAAACCCATCTCCAGCCACTCAGATCTCCAGAACTCTAGCCGTCCTACCTTATTTGGTAAAAGAATCTTCTCGAATTTAGGAAAAAATAGGGCATTTATAGTGATCGGATCCGCCACAGCCCCACCAAAGGTGTTGGGATGCCCGTGGTGAGTACGTTATTACTTAGGCTCTAAGTCGCATCCTGATACACCTCTCGATGTTGTGTGACTATATCACGAGTGTTGTGGGTCTTCACAACGGTCGTTGTCACATCGTGGGGACTTCAGTGTTGCTTCCCATGGTTCATTGCTACCATGACTTCATAATGGTGGTGGTAAATATGGACAATGGGTGTTGAAACTTGTCACCATGGTGTTGTGAGCAATTATGAAGTTCTGATTCAGCAACTTGTCCTGTTTTGCTTCAAACCGCTCCCGTATTCACTTTTTTTCCCTAAAACAGAAATAAAAGTCGTGGTGAACAAAAGATTGAAATTTTGTACTAATGTTGTGCTAAACATGTTAAATTCCATACTAAATGTAGTTTGAATAATATAAAAAATCTGATCTAATTAGCACTTATCACATACGAACCAAATGGTCCCTCTAACTTTTGTAGTAACCATTAAATTACTTATTTTACTTGTAGTTCCTCTATGAACCTTACGGATATCTATTGAGTTTTTTTCATTTTGTTAATGAATTAATTTATCTCATCTTTTTTCATATTCATTATTATCATCATTGTGGACTGTACAACAATCATGTATTTTATATCACTTTGTACATATATTCGGCATGTATTAGAACCATATGTGGAATTTGATGCTAAATCTAGTGTGTTTTCACATTCTCAGGTTTAGGGCAATACTTCAAGATGAGAGAGAGCCAAAAGAAGCATTCTAGATACTTAATGAAGAAGTTGGGGCTCTCTCAGTATCATTTGTATAAGAGCAAAACAAATTAGCTGGCTTACGGGCCCCTACCTTACGGCCATAAGTAGATTCTAGAGAACTTTGCGGGCATACTTATGCCCATAAGGGGGAATCAAAGCCAAAACAAAGGACCTTATAGGTAAGGCTTAAGCCTATAAGGATGCCTATAAGGACCATCTAGAGGAGCTTACGATCACAATATACGTCTGTAAGAAAGGTCACAAGAAGCAACATAGTGAAGCTTATGGTCCATTGCTTATGGTTGTAAGTTGGACCGAAACACAAACAAAAGACCTTAAGGATGTGACTTACGGCCTTAAATTTTTTTGCTTGGCTCATGACTCTCTTCTCCAGCTCCTTTATGGCCATGTCCTTACACTAGTAAGTAGCCCATAAGTAATCAGGTATAAATAGATCTAATGAGGATTTTTAGTTTATACTTTACTTTTTTCTTTTGGGGGATTCTTCGAGGAGAAGTTAGGGAAGAAAGTAGATGAATCTCCAACATTTAATGGGCTATTTAAAGGGAGATTTGGTTCCACATTCAACGGGATTGGAGTTCGTAGCCGTCATGCTCACCTTAGAGGCATACGTGGAAGCTTTCCTAGGGTTTTTTCAGTGATCCTTCGTCAACACGAATGAGAAGAGGGTTTTCATATTTTCCATGTCTCATCCTATTATTTGTAACTTGAATGTTTGGCCTCCTTTAATGGAGGACTACTTTGTCGATACTTGGGCGTAGTTGAACTCTTGGGTTTATTTCATTAACATTGGTTATTGGATTTATTTATGCTTTAGTTGTTTTATTAATTACAATCATTTAAATCTAACTGCATGTTGGAATACTTAGTTGCTAACGAGGTGAAAGCCCTAGCTATAATACTTGATGTGCTTTGTGACAAGAAGAAATTCCCACCTAGCATAGACATGCCATGATTAGAGGGAATTATGAGTAAGCATTGGTATAGGGTACTTTGGAGACCCTACCTCCCTCAGTTCTCCCGAATGAGTTAGTGATAATCTTCCTGCTCTTTGTAATCATGTGGGGTAGATTTTAGGAGAAATCACATCTCTACTCTTATTCAGATTAGGGGTAATCTCCCTCTTTGAGGTAGATTATCTACTTAGGAGATTGTCATTAGCTCACAGTGAGATTTCATAGAGTGTTAATGTGATTGTTTGGATGTCTATATCAGCTCTGCACCTATTCAAGTACTCTTCACCTGAGAAATTAGGGGTTTAGTATAATTTTGGAGACCCCTTCGTTCAAATAGAATTGCATGCTTAAACAGCCTTTGTCTTACACTTTATAACCCAAGAGGAATGCAATGTCCTACATCGTTTCTTCCCTTTCATTTCTCATCAGCTTTATCTCCGTATTTCTTATCTTTATTCTGTTTGTTCTCACACACATCACTCGATCACTTAGGCAATTTTGGGAATTAAAGCTATTACTAGTATTCACTTTCTTCCCTGTGGACCGACACTCTTCTTTACATATACTATTATTATGCGACTAGCACATACACTTGTGTCCCTATCAAGTTTTTGGTGCCTTTGCCGGGGAAGATTAGTGATATTAGGAAAATTTGAATTTCTGTCACTTTAGCCATTTCTTTTCTTTCTTAAGTGTTTTTCTTTTGTTTGTCTTTATTCTTTATTCTTATTCTTCTTGTTTGATTTTAGTGTATACCACCAAAGGGTAAGATAGTAAGACTGGCAGAAAGCGAGAGCATTATAGACAGAGTGATTGGAACAAGATTGAGAATAGCTTTGTTGAACAAGACATGATCTTTAATAATGAGTGATGAGGAAAAGTAGTTAGAGCCTGCATTTAAAGCCTGTATTATGCTCAACCTATTCTTGCCATAGGACCTTTTCAGATTATGCTCACACTACTCTTGACAATTCTCAGTCCAGCATATTATGTCCACCAGTAGCTGCAAATAATTTTGAGTTAAAGCCTATATTTGTACAAATGGTTCAGAATTTAGTACAATTCTATGGATTACCAGACAAGGATCCAAATGGCCACAATAGAGGATTCCTCGAGATATGTGATACTCCCTCCATTCCAAAATACATGTCCTTTTAAAAAAAATATTATTCTAAAATAGTTGTTGTTTACAATATCAAAGCAATATTTATTATTTTTTCCCGATTTTATCCATCTTCAATTTCCTAAGTTATATAAATGATGAGAGTAATATATTTATAGTCCCAATAAAAATACATGATTTCAAGAGAGGGATATTTAGTAATTTGGTTGTTTTTTTATGTTAAAATTTAGATAATTTAATGATATCCTTAGTTCTTATGCAACATCCTTAAACAACATGTATTTAGGAATGAAGGAAGTATGCTAAAGATCAACAATGTTTCGGACGACACAATTAGACTCCAACTATTTTTCGTTCTCATTGAAGGGAAGAGCCAAGCAGTGGTTCCAGGCTCTCCCTTGAGCATTAATCACAACTTGGGAGCAGCTTGTCGCGTCATATTTGGCCCATTATTTTAAATGAGAAGAATGACCAAGTTGCGTCAGGAGATTACAAGTTATGAACAGTTGGACACCGAATCACTGTTTGAGGCGTGGGAGAGATTCAATGACTTGTTAAGGAAATGCCCACATCATAATCTCCCCGAATGGATGGAAGTTTCAGATTTTCCATCAAGGCCTTAATCAGAGTACCAAGCAGCTTATTGACTCAGCAGCAGGGGGATCACTTGGTAGTGAGATCCCAGAGATGGCCAAGTGGTTGGTAGAAGAGATAGCCATGAATAACTACTAATGGAATTCTATAGGAAAGTCAGTTGGAAATGTCCATTGGGATGATTAAGGTTAGCAAGGTCACTAAGTTAGCCACCCAGGTGGAAGCCTTTGAGCAACAAGATTGACAACTAGTCCACTCAGAAGCCGGTTGTAGTTATGCCTTCTGACACATGTGGAGAAGGACATGCTTTGATAGATTATTCCATTGTGGGAGCGGTGTACAAACCCCTCGAGTAGTTAGACTTCATTGTTAGTGCCCTCCAATAGCAAGGAAACCCCTACAGTAATACCTATAATCCAGGATGGCAGAATCACCCCAATTTCTCTTAGGAAAATCGAGGGTAGCAGCAAAAGCCCCCTGCAGGATTTCCTCCTCACTAGCAGAATAATAAGAGGCCGACATTAGAGGAGGTGCTTACTCAATTTATTCAGAGCATGGATATTAAGTTTTAGCAGTCTGAAAAATCCATTCTAAAGTAGAGAGGCATCGATGAGAAACTAGCAGGCTTCTCTTCATAATATAGAAAATCAGGTGGGGTAGATAGCTAAACTGTTGTCCGAACATCCTCAAGGAAGTTTTTTGAGTAATACTGAAGCCAATCACTGTTAGCATCTTAAGCCTATCACTCTTTAGAGTGGTAAAAAAGTGGGTATGGGTAATGAAAGGGTGATGGAGAAGGAAAAAGGGCTAGAAATTGAGACTATTGAGAGTCCGAAAAAAAAGGAGAGGCCACTCCAATTGTTAAGAAGAGAGCACCACCATCGGTGAAAAATTATGTCCCCCATGTTCCATACCCATCAAGATTAACAAAATTATAACACAAATGAAAAATTCAAAAAATTTCTTGATTTATTGAAGCAACTACACATTAATGTACCATTTGTTGAAGCTCTCTCTCAAATATTGAAGTATGCAAAATTTTTCAAGGACCTACTGACAAACAAGCAAAAATTTGAAGAGGTATCAATGGTTACAATAAGCAAAGAGTGCTCACCGTTGCTTTAGAATCGATTAATGAGGAAGAAGAATGATCCTGAGAGTTTTACTATTTGTTGTAACATTGGTGATTTGGTAAATGAAAAAGCTCTAGCAGATATAAGTGCTAGTATAAATGTAATGCCATACACCATGTTTAGGAAACTTGGACTTAGTAACCTTAAGCTAATCAGATGACCTTACAACTAGCTGACACACCCCTTGCATGTGTGTACCACAAGTGTAAGGGTTGTTGAAGTAATAAAATACTCCCGCTGAGTGGGTAGTTGAATCCATAGGGAATAGTTGTTCAGAAACACAAAGTATTGCTATCTAGCTAGAATGAAAACCAAGTTGTGATGTTGCTTCAAAATATCAATGCAAAGAAAAGTAAAAGAAAAAAGAGAAAGCAAGAGGAGTAAGGAGAGGTAATCTATGGTCAAAATGGGGTACTCAGACAATGCTCATCCTAGGACTATTGTTTCAAGTGAAATACTAGTATTATGTCTCCTAATTGAGGTTTCATGAGTCATGGAGATCCAAAGACACATGGTCCCAAACCTAAGGTCAACCATGACTAGCCCTTTACACTATACCCCGGTGAAAAATGATACTCTCAAAGCCTTACACTGTGTAGGATTGCTTGGAGCTCTAGGGACTTCAAGTGATAAACCATATTCCCTAAGATAGATCTAACTCTTTGGTCTAGGCGAAAAATCCCTAGTCACGATTAAGCCCTAGCACTAAGGATTATTTCAACATTTCACTCTGTTGCTTGCGCAACTAAGTCCCAGTAGAGTTTGTCTCTTACCACTTCACTCTATTACAATCGCAAAGAACTCTTAGAGATTGGAGGTAGGATAAATCATGTCAGAAGGGAAAGGGAACGTTCCGTTACCTCTCAGCTCACCCTCTCAACCTCTTCAATCTTGCTAAGTCTAATCCTTATGAAGTTGTCACCCCTTCAAGGGATTACCTAGATAAATTCTCAACACTAGTGTCACTCTAAGGGAAAATCAAATCAACAAGCATACAAGATTGAAACTCAATTAAAACATCAATTAAAGAAAAATAATAGAAGTCAATGAGCAAAATCATTCTAGGGTTTGCAAGTCCAAGCACCCACTAGGGGTTTAGCTCCCCATGGAGCAATACAAAGTCAAAGATAAAATCAAAGATAAATGCAAGAAATCCTTGTTTTCCGTATCGATAGTCTTGAGGAGCCGCCTCATCTTCTCCAAGGACTCCTTTGTCAAGCCTAGGTCTCACCTCGTCGAATCAATACCTACGAAAGCTCCCCCAATAGCTTTCCTCCAAAGGGAATCGATGTCGAATGCCGTAGAACCACTCCTGAAACCCAGCAAAAGCCTCTCCTAACCTTAGCCGTGCTCGCCCCAAAAGATAGGCAAAAGATAAGAAGAAGATCCCCAAATAAAAATCTCAAAGTGGTATTTATAGAGCTGAAATCGGGCATCCACACGGGCATGTGGAATTTCCATATGACCGTGTGGATTTCTAGGTTGTGTTTCCTGCGCGCTGTGAACAGTAACTGTTACATTATTTTGCTACAGTACTTTGCCGAAATGCTCCCGAATTCACTTTTTTCGTCGAGGCCACATGATTGGGTACACATCCATGTGGTAGATTACGTCGCATCCTCAATTAAACCACATTGACGAAGCTCTTATCAATGTTGCACAAGTCGGAACATATGAGTGTGACTGCTCCACTTTGTGGATTTCCTTAAGCATAATGGAGGTTGGAACACACCCACATGTCTATGAGCACAACTTGTATCTTGACCCTTGTTCGATCCAAGAATTCCATCAACAATCGTGTCCATAATCTAGTTTTGCTTCTTTTCTTCCAAACTTGTCTCCACAACCCTAAATGCACAAAAAAACACAAATACAACTAAATGAGCTATAGAATCTCATAAATGTAATGCTCAATCTAAGAAAAGTATTCTTTGTATTACTTATACACGAGCACTTATCACTAGCAAACAGTTCCATTAGGCATCCTAGGGAGATTATAGAAGATGTGTTGGTTAAGGTTGACAAATTCATTTACTCGGTAGACTTTGTGATTTTAGATATAGATGAAGATGTTGGGGTACCCTTAATTCTTGGTAGGCCTTTCCTAGACACCTTCCAAACCCAAATTGATGTTAGCAATGGTAGAATGATACTTATGGTTGGGGATAAGAAGGTCATATTTGCTTTACCATATGCCATGAAACATCCTTCTACTTCTGATGATACTTGTTATTTCATTAATAAGACTGATTTGATTATTAATGAATATGTGCAAGAAATTTTTCACAAAGAGCCTTTTGAGGAGACGTTGGATGACTTTCATGCTGAAGAGACCACCCCTTTGCTTACAATAACTTTGGTTAAGGAATGTAAGAGCAATAAGTATTGGCATGAGGAAACCTTTGCCATGGAGATAACACCTAAGTCAGATAACTTCATTGGCAAGTTTTCCATTTTCTCCGATCTAGCACTTGGACACTATTTTGGACACATTGGTATTGGTTATGAGGAGTGTTTTTACTTTTGAACCTCTTTGACATGCACATTTCAGGTACGCCAAGCTCATGACGTTAAATAAGCACTTCTTGGGAGGCAACCCAAGAAAAATTTGTGTATTTTATTGAGTTTGAGTTCTTAGTTGTAGTTTTATAGTTTTGTTTGAGTTAGAAATAAATTGCTCGGCTTGTCTTGGTATTTTCATGTGTTGGTTGTTTGTTTGTTTGCTCAGTCACTCATTTTATGCTTCCTAAGTCATATATATACTTGAGCTGAACTATAGGGAATAGGGAGAACTGTGTTCAATTTTCCAAGACTTCTTACAGGGTACTTACGCCCATAAGCAAGGTTGTAAGCCTCAAACAGTGAGCCTCACTAGCATCTTTACGCCCGTAACTCAGCCCGCAAGAGGATCGCAAAGAGTCTTACGAGCACACTTATAGCCCGTAAGTCCTGGTGAGCACAGCTTAGAGATTCCTTACGGGTTACTTACGCCCGTAAGGGAGGCTATAAGGGCCATACAAAGCACTTTATGGGTACACTTTGAACCTTTACAACCTGTAATCTCCTCGGGATGCAACCTAGGCTCTTTGCAGGCGCCTTACGCCCGTAAGGTAGACTGTAAGAGCAAGACAGAGAACTTCACAGGAAATAATGTAAAAGGCCCTTACTGTCATAAATTAGGTTGTAAAGGAGATGTATCCTTACGGGGAGGCCTTTAGGCCATCAGCACCCCGTAATTGCTCACTCAGAAATTTACAGTCACGGTTTATGCCCATAAGCCGCCCGTAAGCATCTAGGGTTTTAAAGCCACCAGCAACCTTTAAGCTTTATCTTGAATTCTTTTTTACTGGATCTTGGTCACCGGTACTTCTTTATCTTGCCATTTACTACCTCTCATCCTCCTTTATCATTTTAGATTAATTTTAAATGGAGTTGGATCATTTTTGAAGCTTTTCACCAACTAGTTTTTCATCTTATTCTTTATCTTGAAAGTAATCCTCATTTTTCATGATTCTTTTATCAATTGATTCAAATTTTACATTACAATTATTGTATGTATTTTTAGTAATGCGTGATTGTTGTTTTAAAGTCAAAATTTGTAAATTGTTAATCTCTATTATATAGGAGGGATCCTTACGGCCTAAACCTATGGCTTACGATCGTAAGGTAGCAGTAAAGGTGATTTTTCCCTAGGCTTACAGCCAAAGAATGCTCAGTAAGCAAGCCATAAGTACTCTTGATTTGAGTAAATTTCATATTTTTTATGTTCTAAACATCATATTTATCTATTGTAGGATGACTAGAGCGAAGAAGGTTGGGTCAAGATCGGCTAAGAGGGCCAAACCGAGGCTTCCGTCCCTTCAATCCCCACATCCTCTGAGGTTTGTCGCTTCCAAGAGCGGTTTGCTCGCTTGAGGATGAAGCGGTTTAGCTAATCCAATACGGTGGATTGGTCTATTCTTATTTAGCCAAGGCTTGCAGAGCAAATTTGGGGAATGTTCTAATTAGACAGCTAGAGCTAGCTCTTCTCCTATGAGGAAGCAGACATACAGGGACAATACTCTCAAGGTCTTGTCCATATTCGAGGTAGATTGGGGCTCATGGGGTTTGATAGAGCCGACTCCATCAGGTTTCAGCTATTGTGGAAGCAACGGAGGATGTCATACACAGAGTTCTCTCTACTATCAAGGTTGTACGACACAAACTACACCAACACCCTGTAATATGAGCAGCTACTAATTGGCTTCCCTCTAGGCATCACAACCAAGGGAGTGTGCTAGTACTTGAGTATATGACGGAGTTAAGAGTAAAGCCTCATGAAGGCCTCGTTCCTTACAGGTCCCGCTCTGATGTACGTCCACACCATTATGGCCAGTTCATTTGTAGGTAGGGCTAATAATACTAGAGTGGTGTGGCTACGGGAGTTCCTATTCCTCTACAGTCTTATGGAGCATCGTCCCATCCATCTTAGCTATGCGCTGGCAGACTTCATTACACATCAGAGCCAGCACATATACCTTAGTGCGATTATCACGGACCCATACATCACACGATTTTATCTGAGTTATGGGCCTGGTTGTTCGACTTCAGGGACAGGAAGTGGTTGGTGGCACATCTCCCCTCAGCCTTGACACGTTATGGCTGATAGGGATGCTGGTGCATCACAACGGCTGTTTCATCCTCACCCCGACCACAAAGCAGCTCCCAGAAAGAGGTGAGGATGAGGATGATGAGTCAGATGATAAGTATGGTACTGAGTCATTTCTGTCATCCACCACCATGCCTGCTAATTTCTCCAATTGAGTAGCTCTCCCTAGAGACAAATCTTAGATACAGGAGCTACAAGCTGTGGTGATTCAATTGCTGGAGGGCCAATAGGATATCCAGGCAACACAGGCACGGATAGAGGCAAACCTCGACTGTACCTTAAACCTTTTATCGAAACCTGTCCCTCCTCCAGCTCCTATGACCTCATCTCCTCCCTCATCATCGCATCCACTGACAGATTCAGCACCACCTAATGCAGTCGAGCATTGATTTTATTTTGATTTTATTTTTTTATTTCAAAATTTGTATTTAGTATTCTACAAGGGTTAGCCCTGCTTATTTTGTACATATTTTGAGACTTTTAGTGGATTTTATTTTCTGCTTTTATTCTTTTATCTTTGTTGAGCTTTAATGTTTCCTTTATACTTTGTAGGACACATATGCAACACCCAACCTCAATTACACAAAGGATGCTCACTCCGTCATTTCTTAAACTTGAGTAACCCCCACCTGCTAGGGCACAATAGCGGATACACTAGGTTGGTTCCAAGGATCAATGTACTCTCCAATTTGAACTGGGGAAGTAACCGTATTCTATCTCCCTCTTATTCTTGTTTACATTTGCCTTGCATGCTTATTTTTACACACATTGAGAACAATGTATGATTTAAGTATGGGGGAGGGGGTTTCAGATTCATTATATTCTTTTACTTACCAAGCTGTGACTAAAGACAGTGTATTTGAAATGTAGTGGGAGTTTCTTAGTGTTATGGTGGACATCAGTGAGTTTGTTCCATTTTGAGTTCTATTTTTTGAGTTTGCACTCTGTTCTTGGTTATTCTCCTACTTGGAGCACACAACTTTTCTATTATAACAACTTAAACCATGTTGGACTTCATTTAGGTTAGTTCATTTTACTTTACTTATGAGTAGCTTACAGCCTACCTTATGGCTGCAAGTAGATTCCAGAAACATTATGGGCATGCTTATGCTCATAAGAGGGAATCATAGCCAAAATAGAGTATCTTACAGGCAAAACTTAAGCCTGTAAGGACCATGTAGAGGAACTTATGATCATAGCATACGCCCATTAGAACTGTCAGAAGAAGCATCACAGTGAAGCTTACAGTCGATTGCTTACAGTTGTAAACTGGACCGTAATACAAACAGTAGACCCTATGGACATGACTTACGATAGTAAGGCTCACGATTATCTAATCCAGTTCTCTTATGGCCACATCCTTATACCTGTAAGTAGTCAGGTATAAATAGATCTTATGAGGATTTTTAGGGCATACTTTACTTTTTTTTTGGGGGATTCTTGGACATGAAGTTAAGGAATAAAGGAGATGATTCTCCAGCATTTAAGGGACTATTTGAAGATGGATTTGGATCCACATTCAAGGGGATTGGAGGTCATAGCCGTCACTCACCTTGGCATCATGCGTGGAAGCTTTCCTAGGGCTTCTCTGGTGATCCCAATCGGCATGATTGAGAAGGGGTTTTCATGTTTTTCATGTCTCCTGCTATTATTTGTATTTTAAATGCTTGCCCTCCTTTAATGGAGCGCTAATTTTTAGATATTTGGGTGTAGTTGATCTCTAGGGTTTATTTCATTAACATTGGTAAGTGGATCTTTGATCCTTTAGTTGGTTTCTTAATTGCAATCATTTCTATTTGAATCTAATTGCGTGTTGGAATGCTTGGTTGTTAATAAGATAAAAGCCCTAGCTATCATACTTGATATGCTTTGTGACCAAAAGAAATTCCCACCTAGCATAGACATGCTATGATTAGAGGGAATTATGAGTAAGCCTGGGTATAGGGTACTTTGGAGACCCCGTCTCCCTCAATTCTCCCGAGTGAGTTAGTGATAATCTCTACACTCTTTGCAATCATGTGGAGTATATTTTAGTAAAAATCACATCTCTACTCTGTATTTGGATTAGGGGTAATATCTTTCGATGAGAGAGATTATCTACTCAAGAGATTGTCATTACCTCACAGTGAGGTTTCGAGAATATTAATGCGATAGTGTAAATGCCTGTATCAGCTCTGCACCTATTTAGTTACTATTCACCTAAGAAATCAGGGTTTAGTATAATTCTGGAAACCCCTCGATTCAAATAAAATTACATTTTTAAGCAACCTTTGTCTTGCACTTTATAACCCAAAGGGGATGCTATGCCCGGACATCATTTTTTCCCTTGATTTCTCTTCGGTTTTATCTCTATATTTCTTGTCTTTATTCTTTTTTGTTCACACACACAACACTCGATCACTTAGGCTATTCTTGGGAATTATGGCTATTACTAGTATTCACTTTCCTTCTTGTGGACTGACACTTGACTTTACTCACACTATTATTAGGCAATCGGCACATACACTTGCATCCCTATCAATCACTGTCATCATCAAGAAGAATGAAGAATAACTAGAGTGAGTATAGGATTGCTTAGTGCTTAAGACATTGGTAAAGAAAAAGAAGAGAAATAAGAGTTAGCATAGAATACCTTGGTAACTAAAATAAAGAAATATGAGGCAATGGTTCTAATCTCAATAACCTCTTTTGTAGTAATGAAGAAATATAAGATAGTGGCTCTAACTTTACCAAACTCCTAAGTAGAGCAAAGAAATATGAGGTAGTCGCACTTATTTTCGTGACACACCCCTTGCGTATGTGTACCGCAAGTGCACGGGTTTTTGAAGTAATAAAGTACCCCGATGAGTGGGTAGTCGTATCCACAGGGAATAGTGTTTGGAAACACAAGTTTCTTAAAGCTCTAGGGAATCCAAGTAATGAAACACTATTTTCCTAGTATAGATCTAACCCTTTGGTCCAAGCGAAAGACCCCTAATCACGATTAAGCCCCAGAACTAAGGATTACTTCAACACTTCACTCTGTTGCTTACGCAACTAAGCCCCAGTAGAGTTTTCCTCTTAGCACTTCACTCTATCATGAATGCAAAGAACTCTTGGAACACGAAGGTAGGATAAATCACATCAGAAAGGAAAAGGGACGTTCCGCTACCTCTCAACTCACCCTCTCGATCCTCTTCAACCTTTCTTTGTCTAACCCTAATGAAGTGTCACTCATTCACAAAAATTACCAAGATATATTCTCAACCCTAATATCACTCTAAGGGAAAATCAATTCAACAAGCATTCAAGGTTGAAACTCAATGAAAACATCAATTAAAAAACATAATAAGAGTCAATAAAACAAAATCATCCTAGGTTTTACAAGTCCAAGCACCCACTAAGGATTTAGCTCTTCATGGAGCAATACACAATCAACAATGAAATTGAAAAGTAAATGCATGCAATTCATAGATAAAACCTCCTTGTATTCTCGTATCGATGGTCTTTCGGAACCGCCTCATCTTCTCCAAAGGTTCCCTTGTCAAACCTAAGGCACACCTCGCCGAATCGATGCAGATGAAAACTTCCCCAATAGTTCTCCTCCAAAGGACCTTGATGTTGAATGCCATAGAACCCCTCCTCTAACCAAGCAAATGCCTCTCCAAATCCTAGTCGTGAGTGCCTCCAAAGATGGGCAAAAAGATGGGAAAAAGATCCCCAAATAGAACTCTTAAAGCGATATTTATAGGGGTGGAATCGGGCATCCACATGGGTGTGTGGAAATTTCCACACGGCCGTGTGGATTTCCAGGTCTTCATTTCCTGAGCGTTGTGAAGAGTAACTGTTACAGTGATTTTGCTGTAGTGTTTTGCTATTGTAAACTGCTATAGTACTTCGCGAGAATGCTCCCGAATCCATTCTTTTCATCGAGGCCACATGAATGGGCATTCATCCATGCGGTAGATCTCGTCGCGTCTTCAATGAAACCACATCGGTGAAGCTCTTGACAATGTTGCACAAGTCAAAACATATGAGTGTGATTGCTTTTGTGCCCCTCCATTTTGTGTATTTACTTGAGCACAATGGAAGTTGGTAGACACCCACATATCTTTGAGCATAATTTGTGTCTTCATATTTGCTCAATCTAAGAACTTCATCAACATTTACGTCCATAATCTACTTTTGCATCCTTTCTTCCAAATTTGTCTCTACAACCCTAAATGCACAAAAGAACACAAATACACACAATTAAGTAATAAAATCTGATAAAAATGATGCTCAATGTAAGCAAAGAATACTTTGTATTACTTATATACAAGCACTTTTCTAACCCGATGTTGTGTAGTATGTGTAAACTCACTCAAATCAACCCAACATGTACTCCTCAAAGCTCTTATTAAAAAGGGAATTATTTATATACAAAGAAAAAGGTAGTAGCCTAACACATCCTCTAAGGTAGCCCTTTCCTAGGCGGCCGCCAAGGTGGATTTTCAAACTTTTGAGGTGGTAGCTCTTTCTACATAGGTGGTAGCTTCACATGAGATAGCCCTTTCTCTCATTAGGGCAAAACTAGTATCCGACTTATGAGAGTATCTTCACACTTCATAGGTGGTAGCTCTTTCCATCCCCAAAAAAAACAAACACATTTTTTTTAAATAAATTAGAACAAGAAACATGCTAAAATAGTCCCTTAAACGTCAAACTTGAGTTTCCATAAGGTTTAATGAATGAGTAGTGCAACAAGTGTCAATCGGGCGAAAATTCCTAAAAATTCAAGTAAAACTAGAGCATGATATATTCAATGTTTAAAATTCTCCTAAACTTAAGAATAAAACCATTACAGCTAAGGTGAACCGCCATTGGCTACATGAGCATGAACAATGAATGCACAAGTATAGAACGCATGTAATGTGAACTCCCCCCATACTTAAGATGTACATTACTCTCAATGTACACATGCAAGCAAAAGAAAGAAATATAACAATCAAAACATATGTGTGGAGATGGATAATTTAAACAATACTCCCCTGAACTCCTAATGGGGCATTTGATGGAGCTAATTCCATTGAGAGTTGAATTCCAACGGGTTGTAGAGCACACACTACCATGTGAAATGCCACATGACCGTGCCAATGACTATTCCTCAAATTCCAAGACTCATAAGACAATCTGCACGTATACACAAGGGGCTTCAGTGAAGCTCAACAAAAACAAAATAAACTCGAGTCTATAAAGATATGGAAATGAAATACAACTCAAAACAACTAAAAATAAAATGATAAACTCAGAAAAAAAATCCTTTCTGAGTGATACATGTCTAAACATAGAAAGAAAACAATGAAACATAAAAACATAACAACAAATGAAAGTAAAGACGCATCAAGCGTCGATGTCCTGCTCTGGCACTGCTGCTGGTACTGCTGCCTGCTAGAGATGATATTGGTGCTACTGGAGATGATACTGGTGCTGCTGAAGGTGGTCATGGTGGTGCTGGTGATGCTGGAGATGGTGATGGTGGTGCTTGGAGTCTCATGACAAATGGTTTGGCCACGTCTCGCTCCAGTAGATGTTGTACGTTGTTAAGACGTGCCATCACCTCGAAATGGTGCGCGGCATGTGTAGCGTGAACCTCAGCCAAATCTACCTGTAACACTCCCATAGCATTCTCAAGCCTCTCAAGGTGATCATGGGCTCGAGATGGAGACAAGATGTGCACTGGAGGTGGCTCCTGTGCTTGGAGGTACCTTTGTCTCCATGTGCTATGGATGTGGCTCGGGAACAAGCTGAGACCCCTCAGCTGCGTTACTCTCGCCCTCGGCCGTCTTTGGTGGGGGAATGATCATCATGTAGACGCCGTCTCTGTACCTGCGGATCATCCCCATCAGTCTCATCGTCTCTAGGCCGGAGAAAGATGGTACAATCAGTTTTCTCAGCCCCTCTGATTACCTCTATCAGACCCATCCCCATAATGAGTCGAGTAATATATGGCCCTGAGAAGATCACCCCTGTTTATATATAAAGAATATAATATGTCCTAATAGAACCCCATGTCCTAATGGAACCCAAATCTCAATTTAATTTAGATTCTAATATATTATAATCATAGATATATTCAGAATTAGAATTTAATTGTCCTAATCTTAATCTTAATTGATTATTTGGTTGTCTTAGACTAGAATAACAATCCGGAGACGAACAAAAAATATGCTAATTACAAAATTGCCCCTAAGAACATATCTCGAGGCAAATAAAAAGAATGGAAATTACAAAATTGGCCCCTAAGAATCTATCTCGAGGCATAAGTGCAAATTACAAGATTGCCCTTGAGAACACATTTCTCGAGGCGATCTCAAATCTTAGAATAGCCCAAATACGCATCCGAAGGCAATCTTAAATTTCATATAGCCTGAGAACAAATCTCGAGGCAACCTAGAGAAAATGCAAATCCCTAAGCACCCAAACACATATCCCTATGCAAAATTGGGATAATTTAAAAAAAAATTAATTCATAATTAATTTGGATAAATTGAGATAATTCAAAAAAAAATTAAAAAAATATATATAATTTCAAAATTTGAAATTAATTCGATCTTATCCTATTTAGTTGTTGTGATTTTATGGGTTTGATCGTTGTAATTCTACGGGGGTTTGATTTTTGGAGGATAAGCATGGAATCAATCTTATAAAGAGGGAGGAGAATTAGAAAAAAAGAGAAAAAATTGAGAAACATGCATATATGCATGGCAAAAAAACATAAAAATAATAAAAAATAAAAAATAAAAAAATAAAAAAAATAATAAAAATAAAAATAAAAATGAGAAGTATGAAAAAAATGCATGCACGCCATAATTTAAAAAAACTAATAATAATAAAATAATAAAGAAAAATGAGAAGCATATGGCCCACCATGCATGCACACGTGTGTGGCATATATATATATATAGAGAGAGAGAGAGAGAGAAGGAGCATGTCATGGTTTTCAGACTCGGACCGAGCATCGACTCGGAAAAGGCTAGTGGTCAGGGGTTCAATCGGGGACAACAATTTTTATTAAAAATAATTTAAATTTTAGTTATACATGATTAAAAAATCAAATATTGAAGATTAAAAAATAAAAAAAAATAGAAACATGACTTTAAAAACTTTAAGCAAGTATCCTACATAAATAAATATTGAAGTACACCACATTCAAAATGTGAAATACACTTATACACCAAATAACATAAAATAAACTAGTACAAAATCAATTGAAAAACATAAAAATATTCAACTAAGAAATCAATAAAAAAGAAGCATAAAAATATTCAATCTTCATAAATTCATATACATCAAATGCCATAAACATAAACTTGTTCAAATCTCCATAAATTAAAACATAAACATGAAATAAACAACTAAATAGTCCATAATTGAGAAACATAAAATTGTTCAATCTTTATAAATTAAAACATAAACATGAAAGTTGAAACATAACACAAAAATATGCTCAAACTTATAGACTTGGATCCATGCCACGATTGTCATTGTTAGGAGCCCCTCCTAACGGCCAATCTTGTGAATCATTGCTTGCATTACCGACTTCAACAAATGACTCTAAATTCACTTCTTGATCAACAATGTCATCTAGATAAAGAAATAAAAATACAAGTATCAATGTTATGAAAAATTTTGTTGCTTGGCAAACTCATAACTTGTATTTTATATACTAGAAACTTATCACTAACCTTGAATATAATCATAATCAAGTATAGGAATAGAATCATTCACATATATTGCTTCTTCTGTAATTTCATCATAATCAAGTTTGGGAGGAGATGATTCCTCTTTTTCCATCACCCAAAAATCCACCTCATCAATGTGCTCATAATCAATTGGATCATAACACCTTTTCTTATGATGATGCCTAGACAAAAATTAAGTAAAAAAATTACATATTAATAATTACTTAAATTGAATAATAATTCTTAATTAATATACAAAGTTAAATACCTATTCTTCAAACGCAAATTATATGATGCAAAAACAATGTCATTGAGTCATTGATGCTCTAATCGATTTCTTTTCTTTGTGTGAATGCGCTCAAAGACACTCCAATTGCGTTCACATCCAGAAGAGGAAGTGGTTTGGCTTAAAAGCCGGATAGCTAATTGTTGCAAAATTGGAGCACCATAACCAAATAGCTTCCACCATTCATGTTTAAATCAAATAACATAATGTAAACATTTTTTAAACATTTAATTAAAGCAATTCAAGTAAGAAAAATGATGAGATATTTAATAATTAACACTTACATGGTCTCTTTGCTTTGTAAGTGTCAATCGCGAACCGGTGGCCGAAACTTTCTTTTCGTTCACGATACATAGAGATCTCATCCATTACTTTGCCACTATCACTAGGCTCTTTACACATGCTTGTCTTTTCAATCACATTCAAGAGACCATGGACAATTTCTGGAGTATCAATAAATGGTTCATCGCCATACCTAGCAAAAAAAAAATAGTTAGTATGTTACAAAATGCTTATCATTTCTATCTCATCCATTACTTTGTCACCATACCTGAAATCTGGATTCAAAAAGTAAGCTGTAGCATAAATATCATGACTAAAATGCTTTTCCTATCTACTATCAATGATATTAATATATGGTGTGTAAAACTTCTTCTTGTTTCCCAAAGTAGCCATGATTCCTTTACGAATTCTAGTCATGCCTTCATAAACATAACCAAGTGAAGGAGTTTCGTCGCCATCCACAATACACAAAAGCTTGATTATAGGTGTTGCAATCTTCACCATAAGCAAACAATCATCCCGAAATTTATTATCTAAAATAATATCATTGACAGCTTTTCTAGTGGCACTTTTAGACAATTTGTTATCTCTGTAATGCTTACTTATCACCAAAGCTTGCAATTCATGCTTATGATCATGAATGCTCTTTAAAGTAATAACGACGGTGGCAAAGCGAGTTACCCTTGGCCGCACAATTTCTTTCCAACCATCTATTTTTCTCAACCAAGATAGCAAGAAAATATGGTTATAAACAAAAATAGTCACTTTTGAAGCACGGTTTGCAAGCTCTACCACATGAGGCATTTTGCCAATATCTTTCAACAACAAATTTAGGCAATGGGCTGCACAAGGAGACCAATAGATGTGTTCATATCTCTCTTGCAATAATTTTCCAGCTTTCATATAGTTACTTGCATTATCAGTAACTAAATGTACCACATTAGAAGGCCCAATCCATTCAACTATTTCTGCAAACAAATTACACAAGTTTGTGGCATCCTTGACAATATCTGATGCATCAATGGACTTGATAAACGTTATTTTAGCAGGGCAATTCACTAAAAAATTAATTAAAGTCCTCTGTTTTTAATCAGTCCAACCATCACCCATAATTGTGCATCCAGAGTTAACCCAATTGCTTCTATAACCATCAATAAGAAGTTGACATTCTTTCTTGCAATTTGCCAACAAATGAATTCTCATATCATTGTAGGATGGGCCCTTATATCCTCTACCAATCATAGAAATAGCATCCAAAGCCGACTGAAAATAAGGAGACTGCAACGCATTAAAAGGAATGCATGCATCTAAAAACCATCAAGCTATTGCCATATGTGCCTTTTGAATTGCTTGTTTGCCACATAGTACACTTTTGATACTGGGTTGTGACCCTGAACTAGTTTTTGGAATCACATCATCTTTAATTGGATCTCTTGCCTTTCTTTTCCCTAGTAGTTTCTCAAAGGCTGAATTTTCTCTTGTTGCTTTGGCGGAGGATTTAAATCTTGTAACTCTTCATCATCATCCCCTTCAACAACTTTATATGCATCTTCACATTCTTTCTACTTTTGTTTTAAAGAATTATGATGCGTCAAAAACTGCTCATGAACATCATGTGGAACCTTTTTACAAGCCGCAATGTTGCCACGAATTCCAGCTAAATGATATTTCATCCTGTTAATGCCTCCACCCTGATATTTAGATCCACAATAAAGACATTGAAATAGATTTCTTCCTTGATTATTAGTGGTTAAAGTAAAATGGTCCCAAGCAGGATCACTCTTTGAACGAACAGAGCTAGAGACCGATGATGATTGTGTATTAGACTCCATGTCCTAAAAAAAATACAAGAGAAAAAAATTATAATATGTATACACATTACATCTTGCTATCTTTAAAGTGTATATAATATATATAATAAAAATACAAAGATCATATATATATATATATATATATCTGTTTTCATGTCAATAATTATATCGAGATGTTTAATAATATATCATGTATCAACAATTATATCAGGATGTCAATAATTATGATCTTTCTCATGATACTAATAACAATATATAATTAATGAAAAAAAAAACAACAGGAACATCTCACTGAAGTTTTAGTTGCATGCATGCATGCATGGATTATGTTTTCTTTGTCTTAGCAGATTTCTTTTTTATAATTTCACCCTATTGATAATGATGAGGCTCTTCCAGATTGTACTGAAATTTGTATTTAGATTTTTTTGGTGCTGCTTATAGTTTGCATGATATTACATCTAACATGGTTAAATAGCAGATTCTTTTCTGTCTAATTCAAATGACCAAGCTAACACTTACATAAATCCTTGTGAATGTTGTGTTGTTATTTTAGCCTCTAGTTAGTACTATAATTTTGTTCTAAGCCACACTTGATTATAGAATGTTTTTGCTCATATATACCTTTCTGCTTTTGATCATTTATGCAACAACATAATCCAATAACCAGATTTCATTTTATATGATCCATCCTATATATATATTGCAAAGTCTGGAATGTCTGGTTAACTTACAATATATTTGGGGTAACACTTGCCCACATTAAGTATGTTCATCAGTTTATGGATGGTGAAAAGATAAACTAACAGAAAATTTTTCTTGAGCTTATAGTTTGGACCAAAAACTCTAATGCTTTATAAAAACCAAGCTTAACAAGTTTACAAACATTGGAAAACATAATCAAATAAAAAAAAAACAGCCACCTTTAATATCCACAATCTTGTTGAGAATTTCCTCCCACTTACTATCCAAAAACCTTTGTTCAGTTGATGACTCCTCAAAGTAAAGATCTCATCTGTGAAAACAAAACAAGTGAGTTAAAAACTTAAAAAACCAAAAAAATGTTACAACAACCCCTTGATGTTGAGAACAATGAGAAGTTGGGAACTTGGGAGTGGATGAGAATTTGGGAACGGATGAAGAATGATTCTCATTTCTCAGATCTGAAAATTTGAATAGTAGTGAATAAAGTGAATAAAGTGAATACCTTTGTTTACACTTTAACATTTTAACCCCCCCAAATATTACTATATTATAACATAGAATAAAAATTAAAAATAAAAATAAAAAATGGTGCAAAACCGGGCTGGTGACCCGGCCGGGTCATCGGGTCACCGGTCCGACCGGCAGGGTTGCCGGTTCAATCCCGGGTTTATTGAAATCCAGGTTTATATATAAAACCGGACCGGCTTAAAGCCCGAGTCTGGGTCAACCTGGTCCGACCGGCCGGGCCGGGCCGGGTCTGAAAACATTGGTCATGATATAAAAAAAAATTTCAATACATGCATGCACACTTGTGCATAGGCGTATGATAAAAAATAAGAAAATAATAAAAAAATGATGACAAAAGTGCATTAAAAAAAATCTGGAAATAATATGAAAACAAACGGATGGCAGAGAAAATATGTACAACTCATCTCAAATATCTTGAGGTAGTGGCTAAATTTATCTCAAGGCAACAATGAGATATATATTTTAAAGCGATAATAAAATATGCAACACATTGATAAGACACAGGCAGTGGTGACTTATTCATTTTTGAGACAGTGATATAAAAATTGTAAGGCGGCAATGAGATATACATCTCAAAATGGCAACAAGGAACGCAATGCAGTAACAAGGCACATGCAACGATCAACAATATATGATATATATATAGAAAGAAGAAAATTATATGAATATATATATATATAATAAAATAACAAAATTTATAATTTGCAAATTTTCTTGCCTTTTACTTGTACTTTTTGCCCCTTAATCGAAGGTTCCTAAGATTCTAATCTGGGTAATTAATAATAGAGGCTTTGCCTCTATTAGAAATGGAAGAACCCACGAAACAAATATGATATTTGTGCTTCGATATATCGTCTAGTGTCTTAATCACAGACATGATGCCAGATGCATATTTTTCGATCCCACAAATTCTGGCACGCCCGGTGGGACACCATTTTCTCCTCCCATCTCTGATGCAAAAGTACAATTAAAGGCGTTGTTCCTACAACCTGTGAAAGAAATCTAATAATGATTCTTTTTATTTTGCAGGAAAAGAAGAAGGAAATGGCACTCAAGAACTCAACCATCTCTGGAAACCCGAAACTCACGATTTTCCTTGGCGAAGGAACTGAGGTTCAATTGCCAACTGTACCTTCAACACTGGAGCTGCAGGAGCTGAGCTGACTTTTGGCACGATATCTGAGTCGGTGCAATTCATAAGGAAACCAGCACCTTCGGACAAGAACCTGACGGTTTCATGGCTTCCATCCAAAGGTCGTCGCTCCAATGTGATTGTTCCTGCAACTGGCGAGGATGTTGCTATCAGGGAAGCACCAAAGGTATCTGCATTTGAGAGGCTATCCCACCCTAAAAGGGTAATTCCTATGAATGATGATGATGATGAACCCACCTTTACTATTATAGCAAAGGGGCGGGAAAGTGGAATTTTTCATTCATCTGATGAAGACACTCCTAAGAAGAAAAGTGTGTTTTCAAGGCTCATGCAAAGGAAAGTCCAAATTCCAAAACAAAGGCTGGATTTTGTGTCATTCCAAGGACACAAAAATAATCAAATGGGTACCTTCAAAAACTCGTTTGAACCTCTTAAGCTAGTGAAGAAGAATGCAACCACTGCAGATTTGAGTTCCCAACTAAATGAAAACAAGGTTGGTAGACCTCCAAATTCCTATCACAAGAACTCATTTGGTCAGAATCTCTACAAGACTTATACAGCATCAAAGAAACTACAGTCAGAGAAAATAAGGCCAAGGGAATTTTATCAGAAGAAAAAGCAATTGATTTCAATAGCGTAGAAGACGGTGTTTGACTATTTAGCTCCTACAAGAAATCAACCCAAGATTAACCGGTCTAAATTTCAATGGAGAAGGAAAATGAAAGATGAAGAAATGTATGATGCAGATATGAAAATACACACTTGTCGGATGGTCACTGAAGCAAGAGGAGATCTTGCACCCAAACAAGAACAACTAGGACTTTTTACAAGATCCCATAGAAAAGCAGCAGATTCTCTGAATGGAGAAGAAGGCTCAAGCCATGTGCCACCACATGAGGAGCAAGGGATAGAAACTAGCCTTCCACCACTCCATATGCCAAGGAAACATGAAGAAGTACATTCGTTAAATGAAGATGACGAGGATGAACCTGTCTTTGTTCCTCAAAAGGGACACCGTGATACTGAATATCAAAGACTCAATGACAACATGGCAATATTGATGGGGTCAATGATACAAATACAGAAACAAATTAAAATCCTAATAAAAAATCGACTTGAGCAAGCAAGAAGGTCGAGGAGTTCAACCCGACGACAGAGAGAAACCCTTAGGCCAGTTGAACAAGGGATAACCCTACAGTTTCCTACAGAGAATGTGCAAAGGTCGAGAAGTCGAACACCTCATCCAAAGGAAACCTTCAGGCCAGTGGAACATGGGGGAACCTCTTATCTTCCCATTCAGGAACAATCAGTTGTAATGACTCGGGATGAAATACAGCGAATGGTAGTTGCTGAATTAAATCAAGCCAAAGGAATTGAGACTAGGGCAGATGGAGACAAGCCCTATCCCAGCTACTATGACCTGGTGCCCTACCCCAAGGGATATAATGTTCCTAAATTCAAGCAATTTACTGGGATTGGCAATCCTGACCAACACTTGGCTCATTTTGTGACGGCTTGTGGAGATACAAGTGCAAAGCCGTCACTCCTCCTGAAACAGTTATCTGCAAGTCTCGCAGGAGTAGCATTTGAATGGTATGCAAATCTACAACTCGAGTCAATCCAGACATGGCAGCAGCAAAAAGATACCTTTTCGAGTACGGTTTGGGGCCATAAGTGATAAAATCACAATTGCTGACCTCGCAGCCACTCACTAAAATAAAGATGAAAAGGTAGTTGATTACATTATGAGATGGAGGAACTTGAGCATTAAATGTGAACAACCACTTGATCAGCCACAGGCAATAGGCTTACTGCTCGAGAACATTGATAGTTAGATGTCACCTTTCTTGAGTACATCTGGCATCACTACATTCTAAGGTTTAATCTCACAAGATAAAAAATTGAAAAAGACCAACCCGAAGGTGTTGTCCAATTTCCAGACCATTTCAAGGAGTGACAGAGACAAATCCAAGAAGGCAGAAGACGTCAAGTACACTACTACAACCTTTAATGTTGAGAAAGAGAAAAGCGTAGTCGAGTCCTCTAAGCCGAAACAAGCTAAGGTAGCTAACTTAGGTGTTACTGACAATGAATCAAGACCTCTTCCTTCCTTGAAAGATAGCATGAATAAGAAGTATTCCTTTAGAAGAGATAAAGTACATAAAATTTTCAAAGATGCTATGAGAGAAGGTCTACAACTCCCTGAATGCGAAAGGCCTGAAGACCAAAGCAAGAAAGACCATCCCAATCACTGTCCATATCATAGGGTGTTGGGACATACCATAGAAGATTGTTATGTTTTCAAAGACTGGGTCAAGCCAAAATAACAAGAGGGCAAAATCACACTCTCAAAGAATGTTTTGTCCAAGCAACCAGCTGAACATATACGCCATGTGACTGCCCTAAACCCAAAGGGGTCATCCTAAGGGGAAGTCCCAGTGGTTGGAAACAAAGTGATACTTACATCTACAGGAGATCATAAACCTTTTGCTATTCCAGAAGATCTATGGGAAGTATTTATATACAAAAGATCAATGAAGATGTTGAAAAAGTTGGCTGAACTCCCAGGGATTGTTTGGAAACGCACTCAGCGGCCTCCTAAAGGTCATCCGACAAAACAGTCAAAGTAGAAGAACAAGAAAAGAAAACAAAGGCGCGAACAATCAAAGCACAATAAATCCATTATTGAGGAATATATAAAGACCCTTGATGAATATGAATAGAAGGAAAGGGTTCTGATTACCCTCAAAGACTATTTTTCCTGAAGAAGTCGAAGAATTACTCAGGGGTTTAGCTGAGGAAGTTGATGAAAATGAAGAAGATGTACAAGTGGAGACTTGTAGGGTTATTTCAAAAGGAGAATACCCCCCCCCCCATATAACCCAGAAGATGATGATGAATATGATAGCTCCCCTGAGCCAGAAGAGTCATATGACCTTACGGTCAGCCCTATATCAGCCAGAAGCAAAGAAAAAATATAGCATTTAGGGAGAGAGTAAAGAAGGCGAACGCTAAGCTCTTGGAGCCCTGCCAACAAATAAAGTCCAAAGAACCATATTACATCCCAAAGACCCCAAAATATAAGGTCTTAAGGAAAGTTATGCCTGCTAAAGATATCCCTCCTTTCATTCAAAGGGTGACAGAGGAGTTAGCTAATAGGCTGTGACAGTTATGTATTGAAGATGCTGAGTGGGACGAATATGGGACGTACCCTCCAGAATCAACGGGGCAAAATTTTGTCTAAGAGGTTGTGGATTCTCCGATTCCTACCAAAGCAACAGATGCTAAGGAAAGATTTATCAAAAAGGATAAAAAGGAAAGAGCTCTTTGATCAAGCCATAGAAAACGGATTGGATTTTCCTAAACCCAAAAGGCGGTACGTGGTGCATCTTGATAGTCATCCAAACTACTGCCAATATCACCGGCTTGTAGGACACACCATAGAAGAATGTCAAGCTTTCCAAAAATGGTTGCAAGGATAGGTTTCTCTGGAAAATTTGATACTCACAGAGGACTACTTTAAATAAAGAGGTGAGTGTTATGCCATAGTCACTCATGATGATTTAGAAGATGAGCTGAACTTTCCTAATGAAGAAGATGAGGTACCACCACATATACATCAGATGCATATCAGAACTGGGAAGACACTCCAACCAAGACAGGCTCCCAATTCAAATAACCTAGATAAAGGGAAGATAATTGAAGAAGATAATATTTCCTCTAAAAAACCCTCGAGAAAACCAAATTATAACATTTTGGCACATTTAAAGAAGGTCCTAGCACTCCTCAGTATGTATAATGCGTTGATGATGTCGGCTGAAGTTCGGGAGTCTTTAATACATGCTCTACAAAATCCTGAGGAGTATCAAGCATACTTTGCCGAGGTTAACATGAAAGAAGCCCTGTATGTATCCCATACATCTTCATTGTTCTTTACAGATGAAGATTTATTGCTTGGGACTAAGGCACACAACAGACCACTATATGTGACAGGGTTTTGTGATGGTGTAAAGATCAACCGGGCTTTGATTGATCCAGGGTCTTCTTTGAATTTAATGACCCTCAACACTCTTCGAGCATTAGCTCTTTAAATATGCCACTTATCTTCGGAGAGGATCATTATCCAAGGTTTTAATCAGCATAGCCAAAAGGCATTGGGGTCGATCACTCTCTCCCTTAAATTTGGAAAAATATCATCTAACGTGAACTTCCATGTTATTGATGCTGATGCTTCCTATAGAGCCCTCTTAGGAAGGCCATAGATCCATGAGAACCAGCCGGTCCCTCCAATACTTTATCAATGCGCAAAGTACCTGGTGGACGGGGAAGAATTTAGAATTAATGGAGAGCTCCAACCCTTTGGCATCTATAAAATACACTATGAGGATGCTAGATATTATCTTACTACATCCAAAGAGGAGAAATCAACCAAAGGGGGCAAACTGCCAAACCCAGGAGAAGAGTCTGTGATCAAGACAGCCAAAACTACTCATGTGCTCCAAAAAAGAGAACCAGTGCCACCTCACTTTGGTAGTGACACTGAGTCTTCAGAGGATGAAAGTGATGTAGATATACACCAAAGTAAGGGTCAAACTGAAATACATGCTCAAGAAAATGTGTTATGCATTGCAAGAATTACTGATGGACTATACAAATCCTTGGATGACTTGAATGTAAATACAGTTGAGCATCTAAAGACATTTTATGTGCCAGCTTGACATGAAAAGGAAAGAGGTATTCTCTTTTACAAGGACAAAAGCAAAAAGATCTAAATAATGATATCATGAATATTGAAGAAATAGAAGATGATGAAGCTCAATCCATAGGCTTCCCAAGCCATTACCCCAACAAGCTCAAGACAATAGTTGAGAGATTTGGGAGCAATATCAAGTGGTCAAGGAGGTCACATCAGGGCTTTCATCGGTTGTGGCATCCTGCACATATGAACAAGAAAGGACTAGGCTACTCTGAGTCTTCAAGACACTCATGTTACATGGTAACATTACAGGAGGAAGAAGAAAAAATCAAGATGAAGAATGCACCGCTCGAACTAGAAGATGGGGGCAAGCAACAATTGATGAGCTTGTTGAAATCGACTTGGGAAACAATGAGGACCCAAGGCCGACTTTCCTAAATGCAGAGCTATCAGAAGAAGAAAAAGCATCATTCAAGGCTCTCTTGAAGGGGCATATTAACTGCTTTTCCTGGAACTATAATGAGATGCCAGGGTTAGATGATGAAGTAGCTGTTCACATACTAGCCATTTATCCAAATACTACTCCAGTCAAACAGGCACCAAGGAAGATGAAGTTTGACCTAGAAGAAAGGGTAATTGAAGAGACAAAGAAGCTGATTGAAGCAAATTTTATCAGAGAAGGAAGATATCCTGATTGGATAGCTAGCATAGTCCCCGTGAAAAAGAAGAATGGGCAAATACGGATATGCGTAGACTTCAAAGATCTGAACAAGGCATGTCCCAAGGATAATTTTCCCCTTCCAGTTATGGAGATCATGATCGACAACACCTCAGGGTATGAGATGTTTTCCTTTATGGATGGATATTCTGGATATAATCAAATCAAAATGCATCCGGATGATCAGAAGAATACTGCTCTTCGAATGCCCATGGGCATCTATTGTTATAGAGTAATGCCGTTTGGACTGAAGAATGCAGGAGCAACATATCAAAGGGTTATGACCAGAATATTTGATGATTTAATTCACAAGGTTGTCGAATGCTATGTCGATGATCTTGTGGTTAAAAAATGTTCCAGTGACAAGCATCTTGATGATCTGAGGACAATTTTCACAAGCCTTAGAAAATACAAGTTGAAAATGAATCACATGAAGTGTGCTTTTGGAGTCATCTTTGAGAGATTCTTAGGCTTCATCGTGAGGCATCGGGGAATAGAGATAGATCCCTCCAAGATAAAGGCAATCCTAGAAATGCCACCGCCTCAGAGACTGAAGCAGTTGCGCTCCTTCCAAGGGCCCTTAGCATATATCAGAAGGATCATCTCTAACCTCTCTGGATGATCCAAGCCCTTATCTAAACTAGTTATGAAAAATGTGCCTTTCAAATGGGATGATAAATGTCAGAGAGCTTTCGAAGATATTAATCGGTACTTGTTGAATCCACCAATGCTGGCAGCCCCGATCCATGGAAAGCCTCTGATCTTATAAACCGCCACATTGGAAGGGTCTTTGGGAGCTATGTTGACCCAGAATAATGAAGAAGGTAAAAGAAAATGCATTATATTACCTTAGCAGGATGTTGGTAGGAGCTGAGAGTAAATACACGCCAATTGAAAAGCATTGCCTAGCTTTGGTGCTTGTAGTCAAGAAGTTGAGACACTACTTGCTAGCGCACAAAGTAATACTCATATAAAAAATAGACCTACTCAAATACCTTATGACGAGGCCGTTGCTTACCGGAAGACTAGCAAAATGGGCATTAATTTTGATGGAATTTGACATAACATATACTCCACAAAAGGCTATTAAGGGCAGGCATTGGCAGACTTTCTAGCAACACATCCTCTCCCTGATGATTCACCACTTAATCTTGATCTCCTTGATGAAGAGACACTAATAGTGGAAGAAGCAAGGTGACGACTATACTTTGATGGGCATCTTCTATAAAACTGGCACTCATGTCCCAAATGCCACATATCAAAGCTGGGATAGGACTCGTGTTTGTCACACCAGAAGGGGGAATCCTTAGATATGCTCTTTCCCTCACGGAGTCATGTACAAACAATGAGGCATAATATGAAGCTTTCATAGCTGGTTTGGAACTAGTAATTAAAATGGGGATCCAAGACAAACACATATTTGGAGACTCACAACTCATTATCAAGCAAGTCGAAAGAGATTATAAGATATACAAACCTGAACTTTTTAAATATTACAAGAAGGTCAGAAATCTGATGAAGAAAATCCCCCATGTACAGTTGAGGAGGGTTTCAAGATCAGAAAATGAAGCTAATTCTTTGGCGAAAGTAACAAAGGAGTTGGCGAATCCAAATTATAAAGAAATCCATATAACCATAAGAAATAGAAGACCCATTAGCACAATCCACGACTAAGTCAAAGAGGAAAGTGCTGGGGGCAAAGCGGAAGTCTTCCCTCTCGAAATGCCAAAGGAAGATTGGAGGCAACCGTTCATAGAATATCTAAAATATGATAAACTCCCAGAGGATAAATCAAAAGGTCTTCAGATAAAGCGAATAGCCCTAAGATTCACCCTCATAAATGATATATTATACCGTAGGTCATATGATCAACTACTCCTGCGGTGCCTCTCATATGAAGAAGCCCAAGAAGTTATGCATGATGTACATTCCGGGATATGTGGTGCGCACCAATCCGGACCCAAGATGTGACTCAAGATCAAGCTCTTGGGATATTACTAGCCAACCATGGTCAGAGATTGCATCAATTATGCTAGAAAGTGTCATTTATGTCAGGTACATGGAGATTTTATTCATCAACATCCAAGTCCTTTACACCCCACAGAATCATCATGGCCCTTTGAGATATGGGAAACATATGTAGTCCGTCGTATTGAACCACCATCGTCATTGGGACATCGGTCATGATGCAGGATACCGTTTCTCTACACTCAATATTGATCAATGTGTTAATCGGACCACGTCGCAAATTTGGATCGGTCTGAAATTTTTTATGAAAACTCCAGACCTGACAACTCCAAACTGGATAATGCTCAGTGTAAACGGTTATGATTGAGCCTCAAGTCCATCAATTATCAAAATAAAATCGCAAATCAAACATGAAATTCATTGATGATTGTATCATACCATTTTCAATCTTTAGCTCAAGATCAGACAGTCAAAAGAGCTTCAATCCTTCTAAAATTTTTTTCTATATAATCAAAGTGTTTTAATCTTCAATATGAACGGTGACGATTGAATTCTAAGTTCATATGACTATCATAAAAAATTTGGCAATTTAGAGGCAGAATCTACTTAAATTCCTGCCCAGCTACCTCATCATCAAGTCATCACCATATCAAATCATATTTAATTTTAGTGAAAATTTTTATGGTTATTTGTAAGGTCCATATCTTTAAGATGAATGGTAGAGATTGGATTTTAAGCACATTTGATCATCATAAAGGTTTTGAGTCCAAAGACCATGTTTGTTTAGTTCCTTGTTCGCCCATAGCGCTATTAACTTAATGAACGGCTTATAAAATCATTCCAAATTTGGCTGAAAGTATTTACAAATACAAGGCCCATTCCATAACAACAACAACAACAACAACAACAACAACAAAAATATGAATATAGATTGATTTTAAATTGAGAACACATATCTCGAGGCAATCTCAAATCATAGGATAGCCCAAATACGCATCCCGAGGCAATATTAAATTTCATATAGCCTGAGAACAAATCTTGAGGCAACCTGAGAAAATGCAAATCCCTAAGTACCCAAACACGTATACCGAGGCAAATTGGGATAATTTTAAAAAAAAATTTTAATTCGAAATTAATTGGATAAATTGGGATAATTTAAAATATATAATTTCAAAATTTGAAATTAATTCGATCCTATCCTATTTGGTTGTTGTGATTTTTATGGGTTTTGATCGCTGTAATTCTATGGGGGTTTGGTTTTTTTGGAGGATAAGCATGGAATCGATCTTATAAAGATGGAAGAGAATTAAAAAGAGAAAAAATTGAGAAGCATGCATATATGCATGGCCAAAAAAAAATTAATAAAAAAATAAAAATAAAAATAAAAATAATAAATAAAAAAATAAAAAAATAAAAATAAAAATAAATGAAATAATGAGAAGTATGAAAAAAATGCATGCACGACATAATTAAAAAAAACTAATAATAATAAAATAATAAAGAAAAATGAGAAGCATATGGCCCACCATGCATGCACACGTGTGTGGCAAATATATATATAAAAAAAATGAGAAGGACCATGTCATGATATAAAAAAAATTTCAGTACATGCATGCACACTTGGGCATACGCGTAAGATAAAAAATAAGAAAATAATAAAAAAATGATGACAAAAGTGCATTAAAAAAAAATCTGGAAATGATATGAAAACAAGCAGATGGCAGAGAAAATATGTACTACTCATCTCAAAGCAACGACAAGGGTGCTTATCTCGAGGTAGTGGCTAAATTTATCTGAAGGCAACAATGAGATATATATTTTAAAGCGACAATAAGATATGCAACGCATTGATAAGACACAGGCAGTGGTGACTTATTCATTTTTGAGACAGTGATATAAATATTGTAAGGCGGCAATGAGATATACATCTCAAAATGGCAACAAGGCACACAACGCAGTGACAGGGAACAGGCAGCGGCAACAATATATGATATATATATAGAAAGAAGAAAATTATATAAATATATATATATATATAATAAAATAACAAAATTTATAATTCACAAATTTTCTTGCCTTTTACTTGTACTTTTTGCCCCTTAATCGAAGGTTCCTGAGATTTTAATATGGGGTAATCAATAATAGAGGCTTGCCTTTGTTTGAAATGGAAGAACCCACGAGACAAATATGATATTTGTGCTTCGATATATCGTCTAATGTCTTCATCACAGACATGATGCTAGACGCGTATTTTCGATCCCACAAACCCAAATCTGGCGTATTGGCCCTGGTGATGCAAACACTCAGCTAGAATGTGTCCCAAATATAGCGGCTCACTCTGTGCCATCAAATATAAATAGAACAGCTCCTGTCAACTGAGAACGCCAGTACTATCACCACGGCCATTCACTAATCTGGTCGGGATAGAGTGAATGTATCTGTAAGCTGGCCGAGAAAGGCACGTGGCCTTGGAGACCCTCGGCTCATACTGCCCCTGTCCACACAACGCCCTATAGGCACATTGCGGTGTCAAACTGCCAGGATAGTCCGTCGGCAGCTGTTCGTACTCCTCTATATCAATGAACGCCTCATCATAAAGACCCAAATCAGACTAGGAAACGTGTAACTCTCATAAAGTGATACTGTCCGAAGGCTCTTAACTGAATGGCGTCAATGCTGTCGAAGCTGGAGTACGAGCACTTGAACTCAAACGAAGCAAGCACCTCCAGTGTCAACATGTGAATAGCTGGCTCCCTGATCAACAATAAACGGCACCAACTACCCACCGACAATATCTCTTTAAGTGCACTCAAGTCTGGAAATCTCGACTGTCCAAACTTGAGCTTCGCCAATCGCTCGAACCGAGCCTGATGCTCGGGGATTACGAACTCCATATGCTCAGGCGAGTCCTTTCGGGGATGCTTGCCAGGCGCTTTCTTTGACCTAGGAGCCATTCCTGCAAAGATTTAAAAAGAAATCGATAAAATCAAGATTAAAAACTCAATCTAAAGTGTCCAAATACATCATGAAATCATTCCAAAATAGTTCTAAAGTCATTCACCAACCATTCAAGCATGAAAACAATACGAAATCAATGTAATAAACAAAAAAAAAAATCAAGAGTGGGCTAAGAAAAGAGAAAGCAGAAGTGTACCGATAAAATGAGAGTGAAAAACTACCAATGGGGCCAGAAAACTCACTCAAAAAACCCTTTAAATAGAAGGAGAGGGATCAGGAAAGTGAAGAGAGACATTCTTTGAGCATTTGGGAGTTATAGAATGAAGAGACGCAAGTGGGTTTTAAAGACAAATCGCGTCCTTTGGCTTTCTGTACATCCACACAGGTGTGTGGAAATTACCCACGCCCGTGTGATTCCCACTGGGTTGCTCACAAGGGCATACACACGCTCCTGTGTGCTCTCAGGATAGTTATGTTTGCCTCTGAACGCATCCACAGGGGCGTCTGAAAATTTTTCGCGCAGTGTCCCCGACCCACAAGGGTACCCCACACACCCCTATGGCTTCTCTGTTCTCCTGAGAGTTTGGCTAAGTGTTCCACACGGGCGTGTGGATGCTCACAGGGATACTCAGAGGGGAACTCACACGCCCGTATGTCTTCTGAGGATGGAGAAGTTGAGCTCTAAACGGAAAAATTACAGACTCTGCAGAAGAATCTCTGCAACACTTATACACATACAAAGACTACCAAAATAGTGAAGAACTGACTAGAGAATTATGAAAACATGCTCAAGCGACCTAAAAACTTCACCAATCATAATGAAGCACACTAAAATGCCAACAATCCACGAGAAAAACACAGCGATAGCATGTAAAGATCAAGACACCAACACTCAAGCTTTTATTCATGCAAGTACTAAACTAAAACATAGAAAAGACAGTAAAGACTTAGTTTGCCTCCCAAGAAGTGCTTGTTTAACATCACTAAGCTTGACGTACATGTCCTTACCTCATAGGGGTTCATGAATAAAGGTTTCCCTCTTACTGACAACTTGAAAGCATGATGAACACAATTGTTTCAAGGTAGAGGGAGAGTTGCCGAGTTTGTTACCACACAAGGGTTCGTCACCCTTACTTCGTTCATCATCCTCTTCATGACTCCTGGGGTAGGTTGCACATTGTCCTCTAGACCAAGTGTTAAACTTTCTTCATTCTCCACCTCTTGATCTAGCCACCCCTCCAATGGGTCCGGACACAACATTTTCTGCACATAATCATCAATTAACTCATCAGTGGCATCAAGAAAATACAAAGTATCATCAAAATCAAGAGAATGTCGCAAGGCTTCGGCAAGGCGATATATCAACTTGTCATCTCCAACTCTTAATGTCAATTCCCCACCGTCCATGTCAATGATAGTTTTGGAAGTGCTCAAGAATGGCCTCCAAAGTATCAATGGAACCACGACATCCTCATCAATATTTAGCACCAAAAGTTTGCAGGAAAGATGTACTTATCAACTTTCACAAGTACATCCTCAATGATGCCCCTCATATGTCTAACTGATCGATCGGCCAATTGAAGTGTCATCCGAGTGGGCCTAGTGTAATACCCTAAACTTGTGGGTACCTTTTAAAAAATATATCCAAGGTATTCTAACAATTGCAGTAAGATTGTCCTACAAAGCAATTTTGCTGAGAAACCCCAAGTAGAAAACTCATGGACCTAAGTGTGAGAGTTTATAAAAGATTTTGGGTTCACAAGTAAATAAGAGGATTTGATTTGAAATATTTCCCGAGACCAAACACTGAAAGGTAAGTTTGCAAGAACCTTTTTGAAATACAATTTCTTGATTCATGGACTATTTGTGAATTTTTCAGGGACCTTTTTGTAAGAATTGTATTTTCTGGAACTAACATTGAATTTTGGCAAGTTTGGAAAGTTCTGGCTTTGCTGTGGCTTTTCTCTTCTTCTTCATTTGTCTGCTACATGATCCCCAGGAAAAAAGCCTTGGGCAAGAATGCTAAATTTTTAACATGTTTTTGTGAGATTTGGGCTTGGTTTTGAGTGGTAAAAGCATGGTTGATTGTTATTGATGATGAATACTTCAAGTTGCTTTGGAAAAATCTTGTATTTGTGATGAATCTTGCTTGAAATGGAGGAGAACTTCTTGGTTTTACAATAGCATTACTGTAGCAACCGGGATTAGGGTTTATTTTGGTTAATTAAGTTGATGATGATGATGAAGATGGTAATGATGATGCATGAGAATTGGAGTTGGTTAAGTTAGCCAAATTAATTTGGTTGGATCAAATCAAGTGGAGTGGGTTGAATTCAAGTGTGGGTTTGAGCCTAGATGGTTGGATGTGATTAGTAAGAGTTAGTTTGATTGGGTTCAATTACTTATGTTTAAGTTTGACTAACTCAATTGATTTGAGAATGAGCTTCATTTGAGTTAATTTGGGTTAACCCAATCAGGTTAAGTTACGCAGGTTTGGTTCAATCAGTTGAAGTTGATATGGTTGAGTTCAATTGAATTGATTTAGTCTTGGTTTGATCAAATCAAGATGAGTTGTGGTTGGGTTTGAGCTATTTTGGCTAAATTAAGTTGGTTGAAGTTGATTTGGGCTTGGTTCAGATGTTGGGCTAAGGTCTTTGGGCCGAACCAATTCAAGGAGAATTGGGTTCAATTGAACCAAGCTAGTTCAACAGATTTTTTATAAGAATTGGAATTGGTTCAAGGCTGGTTGGTTAAATTGAACTTGGTTCAGTGAAATTGAGGTTGGTTTAGGTTGGTTGAGGAGGGTTTAGCCCAAATTGAGTTGATTTAAGTGTAATTGGAGATCGGTTTAATTATGCAAGGTCGGGTTTTAACCGATTGGAGTGAGTTGGCCAAATTAGAGAGTCTATTATTGTTTCTTGTATTTTCTTTTGGGTTCAATTTTAGTCATTAGCCTGTTGTATTTATTCTTATTTCGTTCTCCTATTAGGTAGTGTTCAGGCTTGGGAGAGAGTTCCAGGTTTAGCAAGAAACCCAAGGGAGACTAGGTGAGTTGGTAGTGGCTATTATTTTGAATAATTGATTAATTACTACTTGACAACGCCCCTTGCGTATGTCCCATAAGTGCAAGGGTTTGTCGAAGTAATAAAATCCCAGATGAGTGGGGTATCGTATCCACAGGGAGTAGGGAATAAAAACACTTAGATTGTTTCTTAACTAAGTGAAAGATGAATAGTGATATGTATGACAAGATGCAAAATAACAAAAGTAAAAGAACAAGAGAGAGAAAGAGAGAGAGCAAGTAAAGGAGAAGGTAAGGCAATCGATATAAATGGGGTACCCAGATATTGTTCCGCCTAGGACAATCGTTTTAATTGCAAGAACCCTCTATTATACTTTCTAACTGATGCAATAATGAGTCGTGGAGATCCTTAAATACATGGTCCCAAATCTAAGGTCAATTATGCCTAACTCTATACATGTCCCGGAGGAGAAATTGAATAACCTCTCAACCTTGCACTCATATAGAATTGCAATGAGTTCTAGGGATTTCAAGTGATATATCCTCTTCCTAGATGTAGACCTAACCCTTTGGTCCAGGTGGAAGGTTCCTAGCCACAATTAAGCCCTAGATGCTAAAATCACTTCAATACTTCACTCCGTTGCACCCACAACTAAGCCCCAGCGGAAGGTCATCCTTTAGTCCATTCACTCTAATATGACCGTAAAGAACTTAAGGAAATAGAGGTAGAATAAATCATGCCGGAGGAGAAAGGGGACGCTCCACTACCTCTTGACTCACCCTCTCAACCCTCTCCAATCTAGCTTTGTCTAACTCTCGTGGTGTGTCACTCACTCACAAGGGTTATCAACAAGAACTCTCAACCCTAGTGTCACTCTAAGGAGTATTCAAATAATCAAGCATTCAAGATTGGAACTCAAATAAAACATCAATTAATTGAAAGCATAATAAAGAGGTTCAATGAAACGAATACATCCTTGGGTTCATAAATACCCAAGAACCCACAAGGGTTTTAGCTCTCTATGGAGCTAATTATAATCAATGAAATCAAGTGTAAAAGCAAAGAATCCATAGAAAACCGCCTCGATAGTCATGGCGATAATCTTATGGAGAGTCCTCTACTCGTCTAAGGGTCCCTTTGTCCGGCCTAGGATACACCTCGCCGGATCGGTGCCGACGAAAGCTCTCCCACTAACCTTCTTCCAAATGAAGCGCGATGTCAAAGCTATAGAACCTCTCCAAATCCCTAGACAATACCTCTCCAAACCCTAGCCGCGGCCCTCTCTCAAGTTGGGGACAAGATGGAGAAAAGAATCCTGAAATCGGCGCTGAAATCGGCCTTAAATAGGGTTGGAATCAGGAATCCACACGCCCATGTGGGTGCCCATGTGATTCTCTATTTTCATCCTTCTTCGGCCGGCTGTGAACAGTATCTGCTGCAATGTTTTGCTACATTGCTCTGCTACAGTACTGTCCTGAAACACTCCTGAATCCATGCTTTTATCGAGGTAACGTAAACAGGCACACGTTTACGTCGTGGATCGCTTTGCTTCTTCAATAACGGACATGTTCGTGGAGATCTTGCTATACATGCACAAGCCATGATGCTTGAATGTGACTGCCCTTGTGCCCCTCCAAATCGTTGTGCTAACTTGAATACGAGGAGGTTGGCACACATTCCCACATTTCAAACCCGACTTATGTCTTCGCGTTTGAACCTTCTCAAGATTTCCTCCAAATGGTGCATTTACGATCCACATTGGCTTCTTTCTCTAATACTCAACCTCACAACCCTATCTGCATGAGATAACATAAATACACACATATTAGCGTTAAAACCCTATAAAAGTAATGCTCATCATAAAGAAAGAACACTCCGTATTCTTATCGCACAAGCACTTATCACTACTATTTTGGAATAATTATCTAATAGCTAGTATTTTGGAAAAAATTGTTTAATTATTTTATTTTATTATGGTAATCACGTATAATGTTGAAAGATACTTATAATTATTTGTCGTTGATGTGTCATGATAATCGTGTTGATACATCTGTTTTGTATAATTATTCATATTTTCAAACAATTGAAATACATGTATATATGATTTAATTATTTAATTCATGTATTTATTTTTTATGGTTACATATGCTTTGATTTGGAATGATTTGTGAAACCATGTGCACATATTAAATTATTTTACCGGTAATGTTTGTGGAATTGGTTTTCATTCCTGGTATAGGAATGGTATCATGGATCTAGACTTTACTGCCATTATGCATGTATTGCATAGTAGATCTTTTACATATTTTAATGGTGACTACGGACTTTAGTCTGACACTGCAGTGTTGGGTTCCATGGTCCGGCCTGATGGGAGGCGGCGTGGTTAACCCTGAGTTTACCCTGGTCAAGAGGTACGTTAAGCCATTGACAGGGGGATCTTTTATGTGAGAAACCTGGGGTCACCACACGGGGATCTCAATGGCCAAGGTCAAGATTATGAAGACCTTGGCGGCTCATAACCTAGTCACGATGGTGGCTAAGTCGGGGAGAGTTTTTAGACTGTGGATTTGAGTACAGTTTTTATATTACCTATTATTTTGAATTGTGATCAATTTATGTTTTAAAAGCTTTTTAAAGTTGTATTTTGCCAAAATTCTGGTCTTTGTGAAAGTTTTGAAGTTATTTGGGAAAATTGATCTTTATACACCTTGTGTACGCTACATTTAATTATTTGAAATTATTGAGTCACTATCGACCAAATGAATGTGTTGTAGCTATAGGAGCAGGACCTTAGTAGATCACCTATTCGAGTATAGAGCTAGTCAGGGTTGAGTCCAAGATTGCAGTGGGTCCCTCTTTCTTTCTAATTGATGGTGGCATGATCTTGTAGCGGTTGTACCCGCAAATTAGAGTAATTATATTTGTTTTATTTATGTAGTTGAACCTGTAGTTGGTGTAAAGTTGTAAATTGAGGTCTGTAAGTCTGATTTGGTTTTTGAGAGGTGTCAGTTTTCCAGTTAAAATGGATTTTTAACTGATACATGCCACAATTACCTCGATAGAAGGTGTGGATATGACACCTAGGCTCTCCCAAGCCTAGCTTCTAAAACAAAGTATATTGCATGATATTGATCCTAGCCCCTGAATCTGCCAATGCCTTTTCTTCACCCAAGTAACCAATGTTGCATGGAATGATGAATCTACCAGGGTCTTTCTTCTTGTTCGGCATTTTCTTTTACAGCACCAGCGAACATGAAGCATCTAAGATCACAGATGCACTCTCCTCCAACTTCTTCTTGTTGGTCAAGAGGTCTTTGAGAAACTTTGCATAGCGAGGCATTTGGGACAACGCCTCCACAAATGGGATGTTGATGTGTAATTGCTTGAATAGACCTAAGAAATTCTTGTATTGCTCATCATTTTGGTCATTCTTCAGCCTTGAAGGATACAAGATTCTCGGCTTGTAGGGTGGGAGTGCCTTCTTTTCTCTTTAGTTCTTTCCTCGATCTCCACTTCTTTGGGTGACTCAACCATTGTCTTCTCAGTAGAGAGCCCGCTTTCAACTTCACGACCACTTCTCAAAGTCATAGCCTTCACATGTTCTCTTGGATTAGTTTCCGTGTTGCTAGGCAAACTCCCTTGAGGTCTTTTTAAAAGTAACTTCATAATTTGTCCCACTTGATTCTCTAAGTTGTGCAATGATGCGGTGTGGTTGCAAAGTATGATTTCAACCGATTGAAATCTCATATCCGACAATTGAATGAACTTGGTCAAAGCCTTCTCTAAGTAGGTCATCCAGTTCTCCAACCCTGAAACTCTGTTCTCCATGTTCAGGGCTTGTTGTTGTTGTTGGAAACCCGGTGGTGCCATAGCCTTATGTTGCCCTTGATTATTCCAAAAAAGGTTTGGGTGGCTCCTTTACCCCGGATTATAAGTGTTGCTATACGGATTTCTTTGACCTCTCATTGCATTTCCTACAAAATCCACCTGTTCCACCAAAGTTGTGCCACCAATACCAATTGGGCAATCAGATGAAGCATGTCCTCCCCCATATCTAGTGCAACTCATCACTGTCGCCACTCTAGGAGAAGTTAGAGTGTCTAACTTCTTGCTCAAGGACTCAACCTTGGTCGCTAATGATGTGACTGCGTCGATCTTATGAAGTCCGGCTACCTTCTTTTTGTCTCATGTATTTCACTGATAACTGTTCATAGCCATCTCTTCAGTGAGCTGTTGGGCTTCTTCAGGGGTCTTGCTTCCTAAGGTACCTCCTACTGCAGCATCAAGTAATTGCTTTGTGCTTGTGTTCAACTATGATAGAAAGTGTGGATAATCATCCACTCAAGGAACCCATGCCGAGGACATTTCCGCAGGAGATCCTTGAACCTATCCCATGTCTCAAAAAGAGACTCTAATTCCGTTTGCACAAAAGAAGATATTTCATTCCTAAGCTTCACAGATTTTCTAGGAGGGAAATATTGGGCAAGAAAAGCTTCTACCATCTCCTCCCAAGTAGTGATCGGTGCTCTAGGTAATGAATGTAACCATTGCTTTGCTCTCTGATTGATTACCCGCAAGTGTACTGGGTCGCCAAGTAATACCTTGAGCAAAAGCTCAAGGATCGTATTCCACGAGGTTAAGAAGCTCCTATTACTCCTCCATCACTCACTTTCTAACGTTACAATTCAAGCATGGTATACTAATCTAATACAAGCAAGATTGTAAAATAAAAACACAAGTGTAAAAACTCCAAGTCAAGCAAGAAAATCACAAGAGCAATGATGATAAGAATAGGCCTAAGGATGAGGATTCCCAAGAGGGGTCATCAAGATATAAGGATGCATGAAAATACATAGCACGGGTGATTTAGACCGACGGACCTCAACAATAGTTCAACCCCCAATTTCTCGTGGCTAAACCCCTAATCCCGCATACAAATGATGACAAGGATCTCTCCTTAGTCATATTCCCTACGATTGCATTAAGTGAATGGAGATCACGCATCAAGGACACACTTAACCTAAGTTTATCCTCATGGTTCGGGAGGGGCTACCTACACCCAATTTCTCGGCATGTTGGTCAATAAATACCCCTATTAGCTCATTAACGATCTATTACACGCGAGTAGGTCACGTCTACATGTACAACTCAAACAAGAACTAAGGATTTCTCCACATAATAGTTCTAGGCATGAAACACAATGAGCCAAATCATAAATCACACCAATGCATATCAAATATAAATGTAGCATCCAAAATACAAGATGAACCCCCCAAGGTTCACCTACATCCGGCAGCCTTGGGGGTCTAGTGTGCCATCATACAAATAAGTATCTCAAACACAACAAAAGCAAGAAGTAAATGCATAAATGACACTCCCTAGTCCGAATGATAAAGAGGAGAGAGAATGCCGGCTGAATGATGCTTCTTCTAGCCCTAGAGATGCCGAATGCTTTTCCTCCTTTGATGATGAGGCCTCCCCTTTAAGTTCAATCTCTTGATCTTCCCAAGCTTCAAGCCAAACTCTCCCAAACAATGGTGTCTTTGTTTCTCCCCTTCCTCCAAGTGATGGCTGCCAAAAAACCTTCAAAAGTCTACCCTAGAGTCTCCAAGAAGTCCAGCCAAAAAGTCCCCCATCTTTCTCCAAAAATCCCTCTATATACCACTCACCATACCCCCTTGATGGCCTCCATCCCGAGTGCTATACCACTCCCTATGGCCCCCATCCTGAGTGCTATACCAAGTGTTATACCACTCCCTATGGCCTCCATCCTGAGTGTTATACCACTCGCTATGGCCTCCATCCTAAGTGCCATACCACTCGCTATGGAGCTCAAAATTGATACTATTTGGGGTAGGAAAACTCCATCAAGTAAATATCTTCTATTATAGCTACAGTGATCATCACGGGCTCTATACCGGGCAGCATTGAGGCCGTATGCCATGATCCAAATCCTGACTTGAAACTCTCCAGGTGCTACAGTGACAGCTACAGTAATCTTACTACAGTGTCGATGCTACATTACTTTGCTACAGTGAATACCCTACAGTACCGCGCCCTAGTTTTCTTCTCTTTTTCACCTGAATCATATCCTCGTGTCATCCATGGTGTTCCCGTGCCCTGTAAAGCAAATAACACACGATTAAACACAAAACGGGCATCAATTCTAATGAAAATACATGCTAGATGTAACAAATACATACACTCAAATACGTACATTTAGACACTTATCACTCTCCCCTTGAAGGAAAATGGGAAGGCTATCAACTTGATAGCATCATCCGTGACTCCATTAATCTTAAGCATTTCACACACTTCCAAAAAATTCTCGATGCGATTGTTTGGATCCTCATCGTCTAAACCATTAAACTATGCTGACCGCTATATCATTTGGATGAAGCCTGGCTTGAGTTCAAAACTCTGAACTGTAATCGGTAGTCACATAATACTGGACTGCATGCCAAGAACTGTGGGTTTTGCATAATTTGAGAGTGTCCTCTGCTGCTCATGCTGTTATGCCATATTATTAGACCCTTCAACTTCTATCTCAGCTTGATTTGTTTGTTCTTGCACAGGTTCCTTTCCCTGTCTATGAGTTCCTCTTCCAATGTTCGGATCTCCTTCAACCAATGTCGAAGAGTTGCCTCGAGTCATAACTTTGAGCTGCAATTAAAGAAAGAAAAACAAATTAGAACAATGGAAGAATAAGAAAGTGTGAAATAGAATAAGTGATGAATAGCTAAAACAGCAAAGTGCAAAATGCCTCCAAAGTGCCTACTCCCTGGAAACAACACCAAAAACTTAACATACCCCTTGCGTGTGTGTACCGCAAATGTACAGGTTGTCGAAGTAATAAAGTACCCCGGTGAGTGGGTAATTATATCCACAGGAAATAGTGTTTGGAAACACAAGTATTGTTATCTAACTATAGTGAAACCCAAGTTGTTATTTGAGTGAACAATATCAGTGCAAATAGAAGTAAAGAAAAGAAAAGAATGTACAATAGGAATAAGGAAAGGTAATCGATAGAAAAATGGGTTACCCGGACATTGCTCACCCTAAAATTATTGTTTCAAGTGCAAGACTAATCATTATGCCTCTTAACTGATGTTTAATGAGTCATGAAAATCCAAATACACACGATCCTAAACCGAAGGTCAACCGTGACTTAACTCTACACTATGCCTAAGCGGAAAGTGGTAGTCTCGACGCCTCACAATGTGTAAGGTTGCTTAAAGCTCTAGGGACTCCAAGTAATAAACCATATTCCCTATTATAGATATAACTTTTTCGTCCAGGCGAAAGACCCCTAGTCACGATTAAGCCCCAACACTAAGGATTACTTTAGCACTTCACTCTGTTACTCACGTAACTAAGCCCCAGTAGAGTTTGTCTCTTAGCACTTCACTCTATCATGACCGCAACGAACTCTTAGAACGTGGAAGTAGGATAAATTACATCGAAATAGAAAGGGGACGTTCCGCTACTTCTCGACTCACCCTCTCGACCCTCTTCAACCTTGCTTTGTCTAACCCTAATGAAGTGTTACTCATTCACAAGGATTATCAAGATAGATTCTCAACCCTAGAGTCACTCTAAGGGAAAATCAATTTAACAAGCATTCAAGATTGAAACTCAATTAAAACATCAATTAAAAAAACATAATAAGAGTCAATGAAACAAAATCATCCTAGGGTTTACAAGTCCAAGCACCCACTAGGGGTTTAGCTCTCCATGGAGCAATACACAAACAACAATGAAATTGAAAGTATATGCATGCAATCCATAGATAAAACCTCCTTGTATTATGTATCAATGGTCTTGCGGAGCCGCTTCGTCTTCTCCCAAGGTTCCCTTGTCAAACCTAGGGCACACCTTGCCGAATCGATGCCGATGAAAGCTTCCCCAATAGTTCTCCTCCAAAGGAACTCTATGTCGAATGCCATAGAACCCCTCCTCTACCTATGCAAACACCTCTCCAAACCCTACTCGCAAACGCCTCCAAAGATGGCAAAAGATGGGAAAAAGATCCCCAAATAGAACTCTTCAAGATCCCCAACTGGAATTGGGCATCCACATGGGTGTGTGTGGAATTTCCACATGACCGTGTGGATTTCCAGGTCTTCATCTCCTGAGCGTTGTGAAGAGTAACTGTTACAGTGATTTTGCTGCAGTGTTTTGCTATTGTAAATTGCTATAGTACTTCAGAAGAATGCTCCCGAATCCATTCTTTTCATCGAGGCCACATGAATGGGCATACATCCATGTGGTAGATCTCATCGTGTTTTCAATGAAACCACATCGGTGAAGCTCTTGACAATGTTGCACAAGTCAAAACATATGAGTGTGATTGCCTTTGTGCCCCCTCCATTTTGTGTATTTACTTGAGAACAATGGAAGTTGGCACACACCCACATATCTTTGAGCACAACTTGTGTCTTCACGTTTGCTCAATCCAAGAACTTCATCAACAATTGGGTCCATAATCTACTTTTGCATTTTTTTTCTTCCAAACTTGTCTCTACAACCCTAAATGCACAAAAGAAAACAAATACACACGAATAAGTGATAAAATCTGATAAAAGTAATGCTCAATGTAAGCAAAGAAGACTTCATATTACTTATGCACAAGCATTTATCATATCGCAAAGCTCCTAGGTACTAATAAGTAATGAAAGGTCATAGTTCAAATATATTAAAAAAATAACTTTAAGTAAGTAATATAGAATAGTTTTGGTGATTGAGATGTTGAAGTTACGAAACCTTTTAACCTCATAGGTAGTAATGAAGTAATGATATTCATACTAAATGTGTATATATACTGATGATGTAGATGGCTGCCTAATTGCATCACTAGAGACCTTCCAGAACTCCACCATAGCCATCTTTGACACTACTTAAAACACCTCAGCCACCACCTAAAGCCTTCATCACTTTTCTCTCCTTCATCATCACCACAATCCTCCCTTCTCCTTCTTCACCCCAAACCCTAACTCTCTTACTACCTCCTCTAACCTCTCCAATATCTTTGTTATCAATTACCGCAATGTGCACACCATTCAATCAACTTGAACATATTGAAAAAGCTCAAAGAATCAATTATTTCTTTTACATTACAAGCATCTACACTAGTGCTAGTCTCAACCTATAATGATGAGAGGTATAAGGAGGAAGTGGTTTCCTAACCCAAGCCATCTTTGTTATGTCTTGAACAAAGATCCGAATAAACTAAACATTATTTATTGCTAATATACTTTTTAAGAATTTAAACATATAAAAAATTTATAGGCAACATGTCATTTTCTCCAGCATTAATTTTCTGTGTTGTTGAACTCTTTTAAAAAGGATGGACTTTGTGTTAAGCATAAGCTTGTAGGGTACTTGGTGTGGAATGTACAAATCCCTGGTTCGATAGTGTTGCTGCAATACTGTGCATACAGTACATAATACTATATAAATACTATAGCAGTAATGTCCAGTCATTTCTCACACTTGTGAGAGGATATTGTTTCCTTCCTCTCCAGGGTTTGCATGGTAATGGGATTTATTAGCTTGATTTAATTTCTGAAATATTTTCTGGGTATGCACATTATAAGACTCTAATCGCCCAATGAGACGTTTGACCGAGTTAATAAATCCCTATGAGGCTATTATGTCACTGTAATTGGTGTACCACCATACTTTCCTATCTCTTGACACCCCCTTGCGGGGCAACGTTTGTCGCGTTTGTCAAATTATATGTATATATATATATACTTTCCTATTGATCCTTATTTGAAAAAGGCATTTACAGCAAATTAGAAATCATTAATGAAAGGATTAAGATCGTTTGAAACTAAACTATAATGTAATTTGTAGTGGTGTCAAATGGGCCGGCCCGGCCTGGCACGGCCCGGGCCCATGGCGACCCAGAGACTCGCGTGATGCGGGCCGGCCCGGCCCATGGATTTGTCAGTGCTCGGCCGCAAGCACGACCCGCAGAATGGTGAAGGATCGGCCCAGCACGAGACACGGCCCACTTTGGCCGGACTAGTGCCGTGCCGGCCCGTTAATATTTTTTTAATATAAAATATTAAAAATAAAAACATATCTAAAAAATCAGAAATTTTTTTTTAAAAAAAGTAAAAATATAACAAACATTATCTAATAATATAAATATAAATTAAATTTTACTATAATTGAAAAACTATATTATCATTATCTATTTATCTTTGAAATCAAATACTTCAGGCTCTTTTAATCCATTGCCTAAATCCTTAGTTCAATGACTTCAATCAACACAAATATTCAAATAACCCAAGAACCATTCTCAATTTTCAGTAAAGAGGAACTTATACAAGCAAAAGAAAATTAAAAAGGAAGAAAATCACATTAAAAAAAAAAAAAAACTTGGTCTTTCTTTATAGGTAAAGTCGTAAAGATGAAGAGTTTCTAATTCTGAGAATTAAAAATAAGTAAAAACCCAATTTTGAACAGAATCAAGAGAGCATGAGATTTATTAATACAAATTTAAGAACACAAAATTGAGTAAAATCAATACCAACGGTCCAACGCGATGAATTAAACAAAATTCATACATAAACATTCCAATTCAGTCATTCATAGTGTAAAGCCATGCCAACAACAAGAAGAAGAAAAAGCCATGGGGATGAACTCTAAATAAATCAAAGAAAAGCCATGCCAATAACAAGAAGAAGAAAAAGCAACAGCAACAATGGAGCTCTGGCTCTTTATTCTCACCACCAACTCCGTCATCCTCACTCTCATCCTCCTCCTCTTCAAACCCTCAATCACCATTAACAACCATTAAATCAACAACAAGAAGAAGATCCCACCTGGCCCTCTCCGAATCCCATTCTCGGCACCACAACGCCGCACGAGTTCTTCGCGAACATTCGCGCAATCGCATCATAGTCACGGTACCCGGCCATGAGCTCCACCGGGCGCGCGCAGCTCCGGTGCCACGCATCCATGAGCACGATCTTCCCGGAGACTCTCACAAGCAAAACGTCGAACACCTTGGACGCGACGCCGACTGTCTTCGATCTAGTATCCTTCGCCGGGATCGATGGGTACTAGAGCTCGCTGTCTAGTCCTAAACAGATCATCACATCTTGAAATCCAAGAAACTGATCAGATTGGAAGAGACCGAGAAGAAGAAGCAAAAGTAGAAACCTAAAAACTCATCAATTGAATATCGTGACGACGAAACCAATGAGATAGGAGAAGAAATCACAGAAGCTTGCAAAGAAGACTTCAAAGGCTTGCAATGGAATCTTGCCAGAGAGGACGGAGAGCTCGTCGGCGGCGAAGAAGAGGCATCCCTCGCGGGGGCGGCCAGATCGATCGGTGGTGATGCAGAGATCGAGATTGGAGTCAGAAATGCATTTCAGCCATTCAGGAAGAGGGAAACGACACTGCTATTGAAGCCAAGTGCGGCCATGCAGGGAGGGCTGGGAGGCTTCCAAGGACCAAGGTTGACCCTAATGAGAAATGATAAACAGAGAAACTTTAGTTAAATATATATTTTATATTTAAATAAAAGTCTAAAAAATAAAAAAATGCAAAAATAACAATTAATATCATTTGAATTTTGAAATAAACTCAAAATACTTATATTTTTTTCTTTTATTTGAATATTTGAAACAATAAAAAGGAATAAAGGATTATCTTGGCATCTTGCAAGCTTGAGGCTCATCAATTTATTTCTTCTACGTCAGTTATGCCTTCTCCGCCATCATTAGGGGTGAATTGTTCTATTTGTCCTTGCAATCTATCTTCAGCATCTAGCTAATCCTTCAGACATATGCACATTTGCACTGTTTGATTATTCATTCTGCTTCTCCTATCATCCAATACTCTTTTTCCTGCACAAAAACAAAACTCTGATGCTACTGTAGACATCGGTGGAGTTAACAGATCATGAGCCATGGTGGCAAGTACAAGATAACTATGCGCCTGTTGTTTCCACCATGCCAAAATATCAAACTTATCCATTTCTTCCGATATAAGGAAATTATTAATATTATTATTTAAATAATGATTTATTTCATGAGAAGAAGAAGTACTAGTATTAGAAAAAGAAGAAGAAGCACCCATGGAAATTTTTTTTAAAATTATATTTACACCATAAGTGGCGAATCTATTTTTGGTGCGTGAAGAGCAACTTTCACTAGATTGAGGCATATTGAAAGTCCTTCTATCACCATATTTTCTATGATATTCATTATGCATGTCATAAAATAAAGAACGATAATTTGCTTTCAAAAAAGAATGATCAAGACCCATATTATTATCATAAGAATCAATTATGCAAAAAGTGCCATCAATTTTAAAACGGGGGTCAAGAAACATAGCTAAAATAGGAAGTGGTTCAATTTTTCCAAAATATTTTTAAAATTTTTCCTCCATGGGAGCAATAATAGGAGCAAAATTAGGGTCTTCTCTATATTTTGCAAAAACCTCACTAATAAAAAATATTTGGTTGACAATAATAGATAAAGTGGAATAATAAACACCTCACAAAATATTAGTTGAAGCATAAAAAATTTCCAAAAAATCCTTAATTAAATGGTTAACTTCCCAATCATAATTAGTGACATGATCTTCAAGAAATCTCTCATTACAAACATAGAAATAATATCTCTATCATTATAAGCACACTCCAACATTTCATAAGTTGAATTCCACCTATGCTCAACATCAATGATATATCTTTTACATTTTCTCCCCTTTCTGAACAATAAGCTTGAAAATCATGTCTTCGGGTTGAACCATTTCGAACATACAAAATAGAATTTTTGAACTTTTTTAATATGGGGCTCAATTATTTTTAAACCATCTTTAACACATAAATTCAAAACATGTCATGCACAACGCACATGAAAAAAAGCCCTGGAAAATAAAGGCATTAAATTCATTTTTAAAATATCGACCGCACTGTTATTTGTCGAGGCATTATCCAAAGAAATTGAAAATGTACAACTTGAAATATTATACTCATTAATAGCCCGAGTTATATAACTTGCAATAACACTTGTGGTATGGCGGTGTTCTAATTCAAAAAAACTTAAAATACGCTTTTGCAAAACCCAATTATTATCAATATAGTGAGTGGTAACACAAAGATAATTTGTTCGAAATTGAGAAGACCAAATATCCGAAGTAAGAGAAATTTAAAAAAAAAAACAAGAAGATAATTCGGAAATTAATTTTTGTTTATAATCATCATAAATAATAAGACAATATTTTCTCATAGTATTTCTTGAAACCGATTTAAAATTAGGATTAAAACCTCGAATAAGCATTTTTAAAAAAGCGGGATTTTCGGCAAGATAAAAAGGTTGCTCATTTTGAACAATAAATTTTGCAACTTCTTTTCTTGCATTTTCATTATTAAAAATAAAATTTCCCATACTCGAATCGGTAAAACTAATTTGCGCTTGGGTGGGATCGTGTGGCTTTGCGCCATGCTTGTCAACATGTCTTTTTAAATGTCCTGTCCCCCCCACCCAAAGTTTAGCAAGAAAAATCTTTTTGACATTTTTTACAAACTGCCCGAGTGCCTTTGTTCGGAAAATCAACAATATCATAAATTGCCAAACCCCAGAAGTTCATTTTCTAGAGCTTTGAGGGTTGTTACTTGATGGCCCAATATTTGGGGTCTCAATAACATGCTCAACATCATCATCCGGAGAATTCAACGGGGTATTTTCATAAAAACCAAACGGAGAATTATCGGAGGGAAAGTTGGGAGAAGAACCAGCCATTATGAAAATTAAAAATTAAGAACCACGGATTACCTCAATTGCTTTAACAAATAATTTAGAAAGTCAATTTTTGGTGCAGATTTTCTTTTGAGTGCAATCGAAATACTTGATGAAGAACTTGAAACTTGGATTTGCAAACTTGAAGCTTGGAAGTTGCACTTAGAAGCCAAGCGAGAATTAGATTGAGAGATGAGAGAGTTTGGTGTGGAAATTTTAGTTTGAATTTAGGGGTATTTATAATTTATTTAAATATTTTTATTCCAAAAATGCCCTCATAAACTAGCCATTTATAGTTGTTGTTAAGGGCAAAATTGACATTTACACCAAAAAGACTAAAATACCCATAAAACTAGCCGTTAGATAGTTGTTGGGATGGGTAAAGATGTCTTTCCATCAAAGAAAAAAGAAAAAATAAATTCAAAGTTTTAAATTTTTAATACTCATAAAAGAAAAAAATAATAAATAAATAAAAAATGGACCGTTGCGGGCCGGCCCGCGTCTTAGGCTAGCACGGCCCGAGCAGGCCTGCGTGCCAGGATGGCCCATCTGCCTGGGCTGGCATGGCCCGAGCCGCGCCGCGTGCCGGGCAGGCTCAAGAGCTACAGAACCCTAGCCTGGCCCAAGCGGGGTTCTTGGTCGTGCCCAGCCCAAGCACATTACTGTAGCATCGTGCCTAGGCTGGGCACGGCCCAAATCGTGCCGTGCTGGGCCCGGGCCGGCACAGCCCATTTGACACCACTAGTAATTTGAGTTAGGGTGAGAGAGAGAGAGAGAGAATAAACAAATAAAACTATAATATATTGATAGAAATATAGAAATATAGAAACATAAAACACTTAATCAACAACCTATATAAATTGAATCATATTGATGTGGCCCCCACCATTAGTGTAATAATCGACCTTATAAGCTTTTGATGCTAAATCCATCCTTCTTTTTCTTTTTTCATTTTCCCATGAAAGCTTATGAGTCGGATAACCTAGAGATGGTCACCACACTTTCTCTCAAAGCCTTCTTTAAGGGAGTCTTGTTCTTCTCCTCCTTTGTTTCAGTAGTGTTGGAGTGGTGTTAATAACTCTGGGAGTATTGGAAGCTTTCATTGGCATCAAAGTCCTTCTTCTCCTCTAAGTAAGCTCCTCCCTAAGCTTGTATATGTTGCCTTGTAAGTTCTATTGGACTTTTGTCAATGCACCTTTAGACCATGATTTCTTTCCCTAAATCCTCACTCACTATAGTTTTGATAGTGTTGACGTATGGCTAGTTGTTAGTCTAGGAGTTATGCTTATGCTTTGTCATGGTTCTCATGTTAGTATTAATGCTTAATTTTAAGTTTTTAAACCTTGACAGTTGGGATTACTGGGTGGTATTTTGGGTTGTCAGCATTTCAAACTGAGAGTTGGTCTTCAACACACTTTGAATCCAGTGTATTTTTACATGTGCTCCTTATATATGTGTTTATATAAAAAGATTAGTGTGCTACCCATGATGATCGCCACACTTTAATCCATATAGAATTGACACATCACCTGCATCCCTACAAGTGTTCTTTAAAAACTTGCTTAGGTGTGTATATATATATATATATATGGAAATTCATGCATTGACCTGCAACCTTTGAGTTTATGTATATATGTATATGTATATATATATATATATATATATATATATATATATATATATATATGTTCAAATATTCTTTTATTATTATTAGTTACTCTTGTATAAGTGTGCATTGTTATTGTAAACTTGTTCTTCTTAAGTAAACTAGGCCAGTATATTGGTTGTTCCTAACTTGACCCACTTCAACCCATAAGTCTTATGGTTAGTTTGGGTTTGGAAAATTTGAGTTGAAGGGTTAATTTTATTGTTTATTATTGGGCCTCTTCAACAGGGTGACCCTAACTTTAGGACTTGGGTATTAGATCAAGGAAATTTCAAGTAATCCTTGTGAATTTTACATATCCTTTTCTTTAAATACACAAGTTCGGCAAATTGTGCATGGGTTATTCAACCATTTTGTGGTACGTAATTGTTGTTTAAAATTTTTGACAAGTTGATATTCCCTTAATGATCATTGCTAAATATCAAATTATTGATACTAAAAATGTATTTACACTTTATTTCTACCTACTACTACAGATTGTATTCTATCTATTTATTTACTTATTAATTGTTATCATGTACACGGTATTCCATCTATACACTATTTTGGATTACTTTCTTTCATTTATTATAAAATTTATACCTTAATGGCATTACTTACCAAGTGCCTGATTTTTATGGGCTTACTCATTTAATTTCTAATGTTTCCCCCATTTTGTCATTCTTTTATTGTGAAGTTATTTAATGGTGTTACTTACCTAATGCTTGGTGGCCATCATTTTATAAAATTTATTCTATTAAATTTCTGGGCTAGCCATTCCAATTGTTCAATGATGGTTATTCTTAAGTATATTGAACTACTACTTTATTTTTAATCAGGTTTATGATTTATTTGTGAAGATGGCTGTTATGTATTTTTGTGAGTATGAAAATGTGGGAAGCTTTTAGACATTTCTGGACTTTAGTTCTATTTTTACTTGTGGATATTTCATCTCTAAATAAATATACTCAACTTTATCAATGGGGGTTAAACATTGACCCCTTGTCGATAAGAATTTCTGTAAAAATAAGACTGCAATTTCACACCAGTCTGTCGGTGTAAAAATAATGGCCATCTGATATTCAGTCTCGAGTCATTAAGGGTAAATAAATGACCTATGATATTTTTGGCTCGGATCCGAACACTTACAGTAAATTTGAAGACATTCTCTTTAAGTCTTGCCCCAAAATTTATGTATTTCTTAGATCGTATTTATGGGTTTTAAATTTTGGTGATTAACAAATTTGGAAATATTCTTCTTATTAGAATATTATACTCAATATTTTGTTTATATTATTATCTAGAATTTATATTCGTATTTTACTTTCTTAGTGGATTACTTACTGGGCTAGTGAATACATGTGGTTGTTTTTAAATGTTTTTTAGATCAGTAGACTGGTGGGGTCTCTAGCTAGTAGGTTGCCTATAGCTATGTCGCCCTTGTTGTCAGCCCCAACTTGTGAGCCCCGGGACGCAACAATCATACCGACAACTGAAGAAGGGAATCCACGCCACTCTACACTCGAGTCACCGCAAGGCTAACAAAATCCCTAGAATTAATGACATGGAACAACATATACAAAATAAGGGAACTCAATGATACACAAGGGAAGCATCAACTACAAAATCTGATAAAAGAGTTTAGGAAATATCCAAATAAATAACCATGCAACAATAGTTTGAATATACTAGTGGATCCATGTCCTTATACAATGTACTCATGCTAAAAAATAAACATACAAGATACAAGAAGTGAATGCAGGAAGAAAGATAGCAAAAGTCCATCACATCGCTTCTCCGTTACAGGACTGGCTGCTAAAGCCTAGGTAGAAGAAAGAGGGGGGAGAGGGGGTGTAAGTAACCTAAGTCACTCAGGGAGTGGGTTAGCACAATTCAAAATGAATACCAAACCGAGTGGAATAAACATCAACAGACAAGCTTGTGCAAAAAGCATAAACTTTGAATGATACGACAATTTTCATGACACACACACACATATAGATGAAATCCATAATCAACATAATGATACATTTGCTTCAAATAAGAATTTAACATAATTATCATGAGATCTCAATTAATATAATGCATCTCAGTAAATCAAATAATAGTCTTGAAAACCCTCTAAACTATAGTTATAGTCGTGGCTAAGTTCTGAGCCATCAAAACCCTCATGTCCTTGATGTTGACCCACCAGTTCCATATGGTGACTCCGAAATCCTGATGTATCATCCAGTTAGGGTTGTATATGCCACTTAAGATGGATAATAAATATTAGGTCCTCCACGCCACCTCTATAGGCTAGTCTATGGAGACCCCTTACTGCAACACGCGGGTTATAACCCCATCACGATCAAATCACCCACAGGTATAACAATAATGTAATCACAACAATATAACAACTGGTCCATAACAAGGATGATGTTCACAAGATAGGAATGAGTATCATTTCACATAAATGAAATCAAAAGCAATATATGCATAGTGTCATACTTTATTTTGAACTCGATAAATCAATATATATATATATATATATCGATAGACATAATTAGTAAATATCAATACTTTAGCTTATAATTCAATAATAAAGAGATTCAATAAACATAAATTCAAGATGATTAAACCTCAAAAAGCTTGTAATTAAAACCATGAAAATTCACAATTGATATTCCAAGAGAATTATGTAACATAAAACCCCACTCACTACTTAGGCGAGAAAGCCTCTGACACGCTATTCTCCGTCGGCTCCTTACATGGAGCCGAGCTTTCACCACCTAACCAACCAACACACACACACACACACACACACCAACAACAACAACAACAACAACAACAACAACAACAACAATAACAACAACAAAAAGAATTAAACAAAGCAAACCAAGAATTGAAAGGTTACAATGACATGCAACCCGAAAATAATCTTAGGGATGGCTCAAAATGGGGTCCCAAGATTTTCAATGAATTTCTAAGGTTTTGAGCTTCGCATTAAATAAAAGAATTCCAAGAAACAACTAAGTTTAATAGATGCTACAGTAATCAAGCTACAGTGTCCAAGAACCCTAGCAAGCAATGGTTCATGGATACAAAAATTCAAAGAAGCAAGGTAATGACATTCACTCATTCTAGCTCTCAAAGAAATAATCAACAAGAAGACCCAAGATCAAACCTCAACCAACTCTAGAACATCCATTTCCTATCAACAAAGAAAAGCAAGAAGAAAGAAGCTTACCTTAAGGTTTCAAGAATAAAAAATGGATGGATCTTGGCTCCAACGTTGGAAGAACAATTGTAAAAAACCACTCTTCTAATTCTAATGGAAAGCAAAAGGAAGAAGAGAAAAATGCAGCCATAAAAACCCAAAAGGAGTCCTTAAAAAACTGGGCAAGGCGCGCCTTGTGGGTGTCGTGCAAGCACATACCTCCACAGGCACTTGCTTAGGCGTGCTTGCAGGCGCAAGCCACCAGCAGGCGCCCACCTGGGCGTGGCCCGTGGGTGTAGGCGCATCATGGGCTCACTCAACAAGCACAGGCACCCCACGGGGGTGCGCCCCCAACCCCGTGTAGGAGCAGTTGGCCCAACGGCTGTCCAACAGGCGCGGGCATGTAACCCACCCTTCCGTTCATGGCACAAAGGTGAGCATGCAGGCATAAGCACCACCGTGTGAACACAAAACGGCTTGAACACACTTAGACGAACCAAGTCTTAACTACCAAGTTAAACAAACTTGTTCGAAGCACAATTCAAGTCATTACAAACAAAAAGGGTGAAACACCACATTTGTTATTGTAGTTTTCCTTATTTGTATGAACCCTAAAACCTTGTATTTTGTATTTTGAATTCATGTACCCTTTATCTTGTGTTGTAATTCTATATTAGTTGAATTCATACTTTATTAGTTTGTTTGATTTCCTTTATGAGACAGGTTTTGAGGCCTTACAATCCCGCCGGGTCTAGGCCATGTGGACTGCGGTCGTTTGTCCACACATTAAATTCATCTTAGCCGAGTCTGGGGTGTGACAATTGATGCTCAAAATATCTTCATTTCTATTTATATTTTTCAATAAGTTATTAAATTAAATGTGTTAGCGCATTTTATTATAATAAAATATAAATTATAAAACAAGCTCCACCAAATAAGAGAACTAAGAGAAACTCCAAAACATAACATGCCATTTTATTCTTTTCCCCTGTTAAAAGAGTTATAATCGCAACTAAACTAAAACTAATTGAACAACAAGATATAAGAACTCAAATTAAACCCAAAAGTCCACAAGGGTTATTGTCTTCCAAATGGACTAGATGGTAGCTATGATAACAAAGGCAGTTAATTTAGGCTCATTGAAGTTGTTATTTTTAAGCCAATGCGACACCCAGTAATTCCTCAATTGTATTCCAAATCTTTTAACTTTTAGGGCAAGCATTAAATAGATGTACAGCACATTCCAACCCCAAACCACAAAAAACATATAGATTCTTAGGACCCAGATGATAAAATGTAAAAAGGAGCTAAGGGCAACTTTAATGGGAGTTCAATGAGGGTTTATTGAGCTATTGAGCACTAAACCCTTCATAAGGAGGGTTTAATGCCCATTGACCACCAAACACTTAATGGATGGGTCCCATCTATTTTTTTATTTTTTAAATTTAAAAATAATGGGACCCACTCTTTTAAATAATTTTTTAATTCAATTTTTTATCATTACAAATTAATTATTTTAAATATATATTTTGTAATATAACTTTTTAAAATATATTATCTAATTATTTTATTAATAATATTTAAGATTTTATAGTATGGAAGATAGTTTAATAGGTATGAGTTTAATGGGTTGATTGTTTGTCTCATTTTATAGTATAATTATTATGGGAGATAGTTTAATTGGTAAGAGTTTAATGGATTGATAAGGTGGCATAAACATCAAATTCTAGGATAGTCGAACGATTAAAGATGCCCAAAAGCTTTGAACCTAGCATGCAAACTGAGTTTATAAATTATTAATGGTTTCTCACCCCACAAGGTCAATCATGTACAATTTAAATAATACATTTGATGCACATTGATGGTCACTTAACTTATCCTAATAAATATAGGTTCTAACTCAATAAAGCCAATTTATTGCCTCTTCAAGTGTAATTAATAGTATCACATGTATATACCACAAGTGCGAACACACACACAACACATACATCCTCTTGTCATACTCTTCATCTACACAATGAAGATCTTCATCTTCATCTTTCATTTCCTATCATTAGCAAGTATCTCCAACCAAAGAAGTACATCTCTAGGTATGAAACAAGGTGGCCATGGCTTCTCTGTGGAGCTCATCCACAGTTATTCTCCTCAATCACCAATGTATAACCCGAACATCACCGACTTCGACCTTTGGGTTTTCATCAATTACCAAAGCGATATCCGTATCAAGTACTTCGAGACCAAAACTAAAAGAAACCTGACATCATCTTCGTTGAAGCCAACCATAACAATGAGATCACCGGTATCTTATGTTGGGTATCAATATTTGATAATGTTTTCCATTGGCACTCCTCAAGTGCAAGTGCATGCAACTTTTGACACTGGAAGTAAACTTCTGTGGCTCCAATGCCAGCCTTGCACTAAATGTTATAAGCAAAAGGATCCCCTGTTTAATCCCTCCAAATCTAGCTCCTACAACTTGTTACCTTGTGATTCCACCATTTGTGACAAAATTCCAGGTAATTTTGGAATTCCCCCTTTATATTTTATCTTTGTGGTTTTGTTATCTCACCAAAAAGTTTATTTTGGATTCACTTATAAAAATAAATGCTTAATTTATGTTTTTTTTAAAGTGTTGCCAGTTTGACATTTGGCTTATTCATATTTATAAATAAAAAATAAAAAATTATTTGCTTTTTTAGAATATTTTTAACAATTATATGATAAGATTAACACTTAACAGGGAGCGGTTGTTCTGCATGGCATGACACATGTGAATACAACATATGGTATGCTGATGGGTCTGTAAGCAATGGCGACATAGCAGAGGATGACATTACCTTTTTGACCACTGAAACTGACCCTGGCACCTTCAAAATGCCAAAGACAGTCTTTGGTTGTGGTCATTATAATAGAGGAACTTTCAATGAGGCAACACAAGGGGTTATAGGCATGAGCATGGGTCCCTCTTCTCTTCTTTCCCAGATGTCCGGGTGGATCAAAGGCCAGTTTTCATATTGCTTAGTTGATAATACAAACCCTTTTTCTAAGAGCCAAATATTGTTTGGTGACAGAGCTATTTTGATTGGGAACTCTACACCTTTGGCTGTGCCAACTGGGAAGGCTGAATGGTATTATCTTAGCCTTCTTGATATTAGTGTTGGTACTATAAAGCTTAATATTCCTCCAGGAACTTTCCAACGTGATGTTCATGGTGAAGGTGGTTTGATTCTTGACACAGGTATGCAACAAAAATTTTTAGAGAAATTAGATTTTTTTTTTTTTGTCTTCCAATTTACTTTAGTTTTTTTTATATATAATAAATGTGGATAAACCATGTCAAAGGTGTATATAGGTGAAGAGTTACATATCTCAATCCACATGTGCCCTCAACATGGTTGAATTGAGGTTTGAACCTGTCTTCATTGTAGAGACATAAACACCGGGAATTGGATGTCAATAGATCAAGATGTCATTCGCTTTAGTGTCACTTTTTTTTTTATTTTTGATAATGTGGGCAAACCACTCCACACACTTTTTATTATTTTGTCTCAGCCATACATTGGGAGGGAGTCAAACACTTGACCTCTAGTATGGGAGTCAAATATATTACTGCTCACTTCTTGTGGTAGTGACTAAATGTTACTATTAGGTTATTGCGGTAATTAATAAACTCACCATCCAATATTAAAGTATTAACTCCATACTTGTGCACGCCCCTAACTTCCATTGCCTATCAAATAATAATAATAAAAACTTAAGCACTATTTTTCTTAAAAATAAATATTTTAATAATATATGAGCCTAAAAGTAATAGAAAAGTCAGCAATTTTTTTGAAGAGATTTTATATTCACTCTCAAGAACATTAAAAATTAAGTTGTATTTATTTTTTTTTTATCGAGCAAGGCCTAATGGTCAAGTATTTTATATATGTATTAGATACTCTTTCATTTATTAGTTAAATTATTTATTAGTCTTTGAAAATTTTCACTCTATGCTATTTGGTACATGGACCTATTTAATCTACCAAACAATCTTTGATTTATGATCAAATTATATATCATTCCTTTAGTCCTTAGATAACCATAACCTTTTATTAAATGGAAAACTAATGAATTAATTAATTTTGAGAAAAAAACAACTTTTTATAAACTTTACAAAACTTGTGTCACTATTTATAAAACTTGAAACTAATTAACCTTAGAGTTATTGTTATTAGATGTCTGAGCTTGATTCAATCCAAAAGCTTAAGTTAATAAGATAAAAAGCTTCGTGTTACATATTCAAATCCATATTTTTTACATTAACAGATATGAAGCTATTAATTATTCCAATAATTATGATTTGCATCTTATAATAATTAATTAAAAAAAATTATTGACAGGAACACCACTTACTCGCTTAGAGAGAACAGGGTATGAAATTTTGGAGAAGAAGGTGAGAAAAATGGCAGATTTGAAGGTAGCGCCAATTCAAGGTCTACGCACACTCTGCTTCTTTGGAAGCAAGTCTGATTTGGATGCAGGGAAGTTACCATCATTAACATTCCATTTCCAAGGCCTTGATCTTTATTTGAGTCCTTACAGTGTTTACCAAGTTCTTAGTAACCGTTACATTTGCATGTCAGCTTTACCCTCTGATTCATTGTCTATCTTTGGCAGCCTCTTCCAACGGAACCTCAATATAGGATTTGACCTCTACCAAAATAGAATTTTCATGTATGAAACTAATTGTAATTTTTAATTTACAATTTCTTTGACTGATTTGGAATATTTATATGAAAGTCAAGAAAATCAGTATCTTATATATTTCATTTGAAGGTTTCGATTGTTAATATATATATATATATATATAAATATATACTATTGCTTAAAAAGATATGATATTTAAACCAAAAGAATAGCTTTTCACACTAAATTAAAATTTTATTAAAAAATTATTTTTTAAAATCTTTGGCAGGTTTTTAAATAAAAAATTTAAAAGAGATTTTCGTACTTAACTTTTTCTGCTTCAATCTTGACAGAATATAATTTCAAGTATCTTGTTATGGCTATATTGTTGATATTTTAATATTACTTTTTTCCCTGGCAATGCGTAATTTTTGGGTAAAACAACGCGTAAATTTCAGTTTGCATTCTTGTTTGATATTAAATTAGCATGATTATGGTTAAATATTTTTCACATTATTAGAGTTATATAAGGTATTTGATTGTTACGAGATATATTTACCATGTTATATTATTATTATTATTATTATTATTGTTATTATTATATATTATATATGACAGCATTCAATCCAACTGGAAAGAGTCATTCAACCAAATCAATTGAATTTGAATTATGACCTATGGTGCTTTCTAATTTATAGATTTATTTTTGACTAATTTTGAGTTCATGTGACAAAAGTTTTTGGAGATTTCGATCTAAGATGTGCCATGTGAAAGTTTTGATTGAAAGTAGGTGGTATGTTAAGTGTATTTTCATATGTTAGATGCAAGGTTTTCATTAGGAAAAGAATCTAGTGGTTTTGAGTTTGGTATAATCATGTTTTGCTTTTAATTATGCCCACCTTACAAGGAAAGAATTTACATGCGTGCATCTTGTTAGTAATCATCGATCTAATCAAATTAGGGTTAGAAAAAATCGTTCTAATCAAATTAGGACTATTAATTACAATTAATTGATATTTAATCAATAATTGATTAATTATCAAGGATCATGAACACATGAATATATGTGAAAGATCAGGGTTACCTCACAGGGATTTCACAAGCGCAAAATCCTCCAACGCACACACGCAATGTTCTCGAACTTTTCACCCTTGATCCGGAAGAAGTGATGGCTTCTTTTGCTCCAAGCAACTAATGTGAATATTAGGGTTTTTGCCGTCTTTTGATGGCAATCACAAATTAATTAATCAAGAAACCCTAATCTCATATCACATATAGGGAGTAAATATATTCGGATAAGGTTAGAACATGTAGCGTGGACCCGTTTGGGATCACTACATCTTTAGCAAATTAGTCCATACTAATTTTATAATCACAATCATGTCCATCAACAAATTGCAATTTAATCCAAAGATTAGAGATATTCATATGTGAGACCCCAATATAATATTTTATATATTAGTCCTTCTATCAATAAATATTCCATATAAATGGAATAATTAGACCACCAGTGGCACTATCGATCTCCACTTATGTGTGTGTTTCTTTACACTATTGGACATAAAACAATTTAAGAAAAATGTATAATAATATATATTTTATATATAATAAAATACTTAAAAAAAATTAACCAGCCGGATTTATCCAACACATAAGAAACACAATCTAGAATATTCTCTCCTACAATAGAAGTGATAGATCCCATCTTGGATGACTACAAACCTTCATGTATTTATTATATAACTCAATGTGTCCGTATATAGCACTGATTAGCATCACCGGTTGACACTATCAAAAGTAATATAATTTATACATAAGATTTAATAACATCCCTCGGGGTAATAAGGATTTTTCTCAGTAAGAATAACTCTTTTGCTCTATGACAGTGTTTGGTCTAAGAGTTCTGTATGGTCCAGTTCAATATTTGTCAACTACAAATATCCACAATGTTACTAAGAGTCTCCACTCTAGTGGCTGAGATATACCACTCTAACACATATAATAGTACAACATGTGACAACCAATAATGAATACAAAATCATACTTTATCTCATAGGTTGTGAACTATTTTGGGTTGCAAGGAACATAGATAATCATATCTCACTTTAATGATCTCTATCATTAATTTGAAATCTATACAATGTAAGCCCATAATAATATATCATCAAACATGAATAATACAATACCTATAATTATGCATGCAATGAAATAAAACTATTTTATTATTAAACAATAACTAAAATTAGCTTTGTAGGGCATACTAGTTTTTCAGTCTCCCACTTGCACTCAAAGGCAATCAGGCACAAATCTCAAACCCATCCTATCTAAATGTTTCTCAAACACATTTTGACTTAAAGGTTTAGTTAATGGATCTGCTACGTTATTTGTGGAAACGACTTTCGTTATCTCTATATCTCCTCATTTAGCAATCTCTCTTACTAAATGATACTTTCTTTCTATATGCTTTGTTTTTTGATGAGCCCTTGGTTCTTTAGCTTGTGCAATTGCTCCGTTATTATCACAGAACAAAGTGATTGGAGACTTTATAGTAGGAACAACGCCCAACTCTTGGATAAACTTCTTGATCCATACTGCTTCTTTTGCTGCTTCAGAGGCTGCAACATACTCTGCTTCAGTTGTGGAATCGGCTACAGTACTCATTTGGTTTGCACCAAAGAGATCCTCTATCACCCCTTCTATTTGGCAGTAGATGTAATCTTCATTATGTTGATGATCTCCTTGTCCTGCCTATGGGTGGGATTGAGGACCTCAGGATTGTAAAGCTTATCCTTTACATTTTTTAGGGTATATCGGGTCTGGAACCTAACTTTTCTAAAACTTTCCTCTATTCAACCGAGAGAGGTGTTATACCCTAGATAGGTGCTGCTGCAACGTTAAACTGGCAAGTGGGTCTCCTCTCGGTCACTTACCTCGGTGTTCCCATTGCGAGAAGTAGGCACTAGCGGCAGGACTAGGAAGGAATTATACTAAAAGTGAGAAGGAGACTCTCCTCTTGGAAAGCAAGTCATTTATCTTCAGGGGGCCGCCTAACATTAGTGAACTCAGTTCTGTCAGCTCTACCGATGTTTTGGATGTCCATATGTAGATTGCCTTGCTGGGTTATCAAGAAATTGGATTGCATTCGGCGTGACTTCTTATAGTCCGGCCCGGATATCGGCCACCCAAAATGTCGGTTAGTCGGATGGAAATCTCTATGTAGGCCCCACGACCAAGGGGGTTGGGGCATTCTGGACTTGAACAATTTTAACATGCTGTTGCTTGGAAAATGGTGGTGGAAGTTTACGATGGACACTGACTGGGGTGTTGCGAAGGTGGTACAGTTCAACTATGGATTAACACGTTGGAATCTTTCACCAAATTAAGTTGGAGGGTAGGATCTCCTTTTTCTGGAGGGGTGTATCCTGTAGCTCCCGGCTTTCAAAAGTTTTATTTCGAATGGTATCAACTCAAGAGCCATGACTCTTTTTTGGAAAGACCGGTGGTTTAATGGTTTAGCTCATATGTATTTGTGGCCTGAGGAGTGGATTAATTTCATTGGTGGACACAGAAGTTTCGACTTTATAACGCTATGGCCACATATCTTTTTTTATCACTAAACCCACAAAACTTTGTTCCGATCGCATCTAAAGCCACAACGGCTAGTTTTGGCCTACTTTCTGGCGAACCAGCTGACGTGGAGCCCAGTCATCATTTTAAAGCTTTTAAATCGCAACGTGGAAGTCCACTGTTGTAATTTTAGACAACTACCACATCACTAGCCACCACGTAGGTTGCCTCGTCAACCTACACATTAGCCTTCTTCTTGTCTTCTCATAAATGAAACCTCCCCGACAATGGAGTTTGCTCTTCACTCACAATAGCCAGCTCCCCTGTCCAAGCTACCGTTTCCTCACACCGGCATCAGTGGCTCACAGTCCTATGAAAACTAGGGTTTATGTATTTTGGCAGCAATCTTCCATATTTTCGAGACCTTCATCTCTTATTTCCAAGATTTTCCAGTTTGTAATGAGTGGAATATATTTATATTAAAGTTGAACCAGAGAAAACCTGCAGACCTGCAAAATAACAAAGTAATGAGTTTTCCAAATTTTCTAATTTTCCAGATTATTTAGGTTTTAATGAGTTTTCTAGATTTTCTAGTTTTCCAGATTTTCCAGATGCAAAATAGCCTACAGAATTTCCAAATGCAAAGTAGGCTACAGATTTTCCAGTTGTAAATTAGCCTGCAGATTTTCTAATTTGAGATTTTCTAATTTGCAAAGTAGCATCACAAGCCATTTTTACAGAGTAACCAACAACCACTCAAATTCTTCAAATGGAACTAAAATGCTAGCAACTAGACAATTGTCAAAAAATGTACAATTGGACACAATTTAATAAGCTTAACAAACTGGTATACAATTTAAAAATCGGCACAATTGTGAAAAACTGAAGAATTGGACACAATACGATAATCAACAACCAATTCTGATTAACACAATTAAAAAAACTGCACAATTCGAAAACCTGCACAACATGAATTTTTTTTTTTGTAGAATTGGACACAATTCAATAATTAACAACTAATTCTGACTAATACAATTTAAAAAGCTGCACAATTCAAAAACCTGCACAAAAGGGAATAAAAATTTGTAGAATTGGACACAATTCAATAATCAACAACCATTCCTGATTAACACACCTTCAGTACATTAACATAAAGATAAATAATAATGTTTACATTAAGTCCATAAACATAAAAATCAAGGTCTACAAGCATACCATAAACAAAAAACAATAAAGTCTACAAGCATTCAATTGTCATCAAAACATTGCATCTCCCCACCATCTCTGGCTGAGGAAGAAATGCCATTCTTAGGTAGACCATCAGTTTCTCTTGTGTTGTGTATTAAATTCTCCAACCTAGCAACACTAACACTAGAACACATGTTAATGTTAACATGTAGTACTGGCCCGCGGTTAGTAAGATCACTTGCTTGCTTTGTCTGGGACTGTTGGGTACCCATGATATCAGGACAACTTATATCATTGGCCGCTCTGTCTGGTTCAATGTCTGCTGCAGTACTACCCATTGAAGCACTTTCTGCAGCATTGTCTTCATTATTCCTTCTCCTCTGTAAAGATAAAAACATTGGATAAATCATTGCAATTCAACATAATAAAAAAAAGGTAGACATTACATGTGGAATTTTTTGTTTTTTCCCAACACATGCATCACAGACCAAATAAGAGAGCTTATTAGACCAAAGACAATCAAATTGCAAGTGTTTTCCATTTCATTAAACTTCAGCTATTTTAATTTTAATTAAATAACATTGAACACAACAAACTTACTTTCTCATGATGCCTTTTGTTGTGTCTTGTCGCATGGCAAATAGAGCATCTTACTATTGTCAACCCCTTCCTACTTAATTTCTACATGCCTTTTCCAGAAGTTGTTGAATTGGACTGTGTTACCTTCATTGCAGCTTCAATCTCCTCAGGTTCCTTCCTCTTTGCTATTGCTTTCCTTCTCCTCTACTTTTTCCCAATTGGGGGTGGGATCACTTTGGAGCCATTAGTAACTTCTGGCCATAGGTCTTCATTGTTGGTGGGGTTTATGTAGTGATCATAGACTTTCATGTATGTTGACACAATATAGCATGCATGTACATATTCTTCTGGTTGTTGGTTATTCCCCTATATAGCACATATAGCATGAGGGCAAGGTATCCCTGTTAGCTGCCATCTTCTGCAAGTGCATGTTTGCTCAACCATATCCACAACAAATGGCCCTCCACCACCTATGATCTGGACCTTGGGCCCACCCGAAAAATCTGGTGTGTAGTACTGCCTCTCTTCCTTCATCTTATCAAGCTTCTTATGGATCTTTGGGCAGATATTCCCCTTGTACTTCATCATTTGATCCTTTTTCTTTTTCAACCTCCTCATTAGTTTGATCTTGATCATCTCAAGCATTGTTATTATTCCCTTATCTCTTGTATCAAGTATGTACCTGTTAAAGCACTCACAAACATTATTAAGTAAAATATCACATTTGCTTGAGGTTGTGAACAGTTCCCTTGTCCAACTTCCATGAGGTCTGTCCTCATGATCAAGCTATTTCCTTGCTTCTGGGTTCTCTTTTTCTATCTCTTGAAGCCAAAAGTTAAACCCTGCACATATGTTTCCCTTGCAGCATTCTAGAGAAAATCATTTAGTGCTTTCCCTTTGAATTTTTGTCTGAAATTTGCATAAATATGGCGAACACAATTTCTATGTTCAGAATCTGGAAATATTTCTCTGACAACACCTTTCAAACACTGTATATACCAACCAGATATTATTAGAAACTCAGCAATATCAAATATTAATTTAACCATGTATACATTACCTTTTGTCGATCACTCATTACGGTGATGTATCTGCTTTGTTAAAAAAATCTCGAGATCATCTCTCAACAACTCCATAAATCAGGTCCAAGCTTCTTTGTTCTCAACTAAAACAATCGCGATATGGCGGGGAAATATGCAATCATTAGGGGTCAATCCCTCATCTAGCGACAATAATTGGCCACCATAAAGGCTTTTTCAAAAAAACAGCCATCGAACCCAATGAATGGCCTACAACCCCGACCGAATGCATCTTTCAAAGGCTTCAAACCAACATAAAACCCTTTGAACACACCTTCATCCCTCCACAAGCATACTTTTGGTCCCTCGGATTACCTTGCATAAGCTCACCCCATATCTAGCAAGTTTTTGTATATTGCTCAGCATCATCTCCATTGACCCACTTCATTGTCAAATTTTTTGTTCTCCATGCTTTCATGGTTGTAATTGTGAAACCATCATCCTTAACTTGCTTGATTATCCCACTACAACTCCAATTAGGATCAGCCCTAAACTTGTCAAAGTATTTAATGGCAAGCCATCTTGAAGTTGCATGAAAATTGGTAAAGACCTTACCACATGTGTGGTCCAAATTGGCACTTTTAATTTGCACCGATGGGTTATCCTTGCTCATATGAGCAGCATAAATTCTAAATGAGCATTTTTTTTTGTTGTGGCATGCACAAATCACTCTCTTTTTGTCATTTTGAGGGAACCATAGTTGGAACCTATTCTTAATGCCCCAATTTCTACATGCTTTCTTTAATTGATCAAAATCCCTAAATACCAAACCAACCCTTAATCTTGGGTTATACAATTCCCTCTCTTCTTTGAACTCTACAAGCCTAGATTGATCCTCACCACCAGATTCTTGTTCTGTCAATTCATCATCAAAAATTTCATGCTTTGATTCACTGTCATCCCTAACATCAAATCCTTGTGCTGCACTAGAAATTTGAGGAAATAGTGGATTGCTAGTTGGTCTACCTCCTTTTTTTTTAGTTATTTGGTCATTTATAACCTACTGGAAATCCTCATCCCCGGAAGGGAGGTCATAATCGGGGATCAATCAAATCATCTTCAAATGGGGGTGTCATCAATGTTGCCGACCATGTTGTCTAAAAACCTCTCCACCGAGCCCACACTATTGTCTAACAAATCTTCCATATGATCCTTGATGGATTGAAAACAAATAAGGATATTGATAACTATTGAAACATTCACATGATTAAATATTCACATGTTGATTTTTATACATCAAACAAAGTCATGCATAGTCATATTGATTTTTCTTATGATTAATTATCAATAAGATTAAATATTTTGCATTACAAATTATCAATAGGATTAAAAAGCAAACACAATCAAACACAATCAACTGGATAACATAGCCCCCTCACAGATTAAACATTGATAACAAAAAGCAGTAGGTTGTTCTATAAGAAAATCCTACTTGTGAAAATAACTCTCACAGCATGATTACAGAAAGTAGTAGAAACTCAAACAAAATTGTAATGATACAGTGAAGGAAAAAATGATACAATCTATAAGGAAAAGAATTCAATTAATAACATGGGGAAAAACTCAAACATGGAAACACCACTCAATCCATACAATTAAAACTCAGTCCATGAAGGAAAGAACATGAAGTGAAAAACATTGAAAAAAAAAACTCAAACACATAACAACCTAACACAAGCAACAAAAAAACTCAATCCATACAACTAAAATCCAAATAAACTTAATTAACGCTGAAGTCCAAACAAACACATCTACATCCAAAGAAGTAAAATGAGTTTTATAAAAACAAACACAATTAACACTATAACCAAAGAAATTTGTACTTCTCCAGGTCACAAACAATCTCAATCACACAAACTCAATCAGCCATAAACATTAACATACACAATTAACACTATAACCGATGAAATTTGCACTTCTCCGGTTCATGAAGAAACATAATCATATAAACTCATTCAACCATACAGATTAGCTTGAACAAAAACAAAGTTAATATTTCCTGTAAAAAGATTCACCCTTGAGATGCAATAAACAGACAGAGTTAAGTCAAGCTACAAGAAAGAAATAGAGCTCAGAACACTGGAGGGTTTTATGGGATTATAAGATTAGAAAATTGAAGGTTAGAAGTGAGAACTACCTGATGACGAGAGAAATGAAGGTTAGAGTTGAGGGTGCGTCGGTCGTCAGCCGGGGATCATCAAAGTGAAGAGGTGGAGGGCTGGGTGATCTCGGTGATTAGGGCATTCTCGGGCAAAGGGTTTGGGAATTTCCAGAAAAGGGATTAGGGCATTCTCGCAAGGAAAGTCATTGTTTCAGACAAGGGATGCCATAGTGGACTTCCACGTGGTGATTTAAAAGTTTTAAAATGATGACTGGGCTCCATGTCAGCTGGTTCGCCGGAAAGTAGGCCAAAACTAGCCGTTGTGGCTTTAGATGCGATCGGAACAAAGTTTTCTGGGTTTAGTGATAACAAAAAAAGATATGTGGCCATAGCGTTATAATGTCGAAACTTCTATGGCCACCAGTGAAATTAACCCCTTGAGGAGTTCAGGAACAATTTGCATCACAATGAAACTGTGCAAGAGCTGGTTACTCTTCTGGAGTGCGCCCCTTTCGGTGCGCACTTGGACATTTTGCCAGTCAGGGATCGTCTTAGAGCACCTATCCTTGGTGCTGAAGATACGAAATGGTGGTTGCTGACAGGAAATGGTGTTTTCTCCGTTAAATCCTTCTACAATTTCCTTATTTATGGAGGGACCAGATGCCCGATTGCTTAATACTTCTGGCAAAGAACATGCCCTATTAAGATCAAGCTATTCAATTGGCTGGTGTGTAAGAATAAGGTTCTTTCCATGGAGAACCTTGCCTTACGAAGATGTAATAAACTTCCAACTGCTACCTGTGTTCTTTGTCACTCGGAGATTGAAACTGCCGATCACCTTTTCCTCAGCTGTAATTTTACTAAGCGGATTTGGGAACACTTTATTAGGATTTTTCGGCTGCCTGATCCCCCCAGGTTGATAAGCAGCCTCTGGGACTCTTGGAGGGAGTTAGTTTAGCCTTCAGTTAGAGACTTGTGTGACTTAGTTGTGAAAGCTCTTGTGTGGAATGTCCGGCGTGCTAGAAATGATATTATTTTTAATAACAATGTTGTTCCAGTACAAGTTATTATTCTAAATATTGATCACATGCTTTTGTCCTGGTTCTCTAATTGCACAGACATTCTCAAAAAAAGTTGGAGGTGCCTATGAAGAGTATTAGTCGAAGTCTGGAGTCCTTTGGTAAGTGGCCTGAAGGTGGGCAGGATGTTACGGCGGCCGAGGAGGCCATCTCGCCTATGGTTTAGTCTTTTTTCTGCTGTGGGCTTGTTGGGCTTGAGGAAGCCTGTTCCTCTTGTATCTTTTCTTTCAGTTCCTTTTGTTTGAGCGACCATACCACATCTAGTGTTATGTTGCTCTATTGTGTTTCGTGTTGAGAGAGCTTCCCTGGGTGTTCTCTTTTTGTTCTTAATTGAAGTAGTTTTATTCACTTTTTCAATCTTACTTGACATGTTTAGTGTGATTTAATCTTGTTGCTAGATTTGTACTTGACCGAAGTTAACATGTGTAAAACACTTGTCAAGTATATGAATGTGACTAGACCCATAATCTTATTTGTAAATTTTATAATAATGTTGAACTTGACCTACATTCACTTATATAACTTGTCTAACATGTTAAACATGGTCTAGTCTTGCCAGATTTGTACTTCCAAAGTTGTCATGAGTAATATAATTTTTTTAGCTGTAAATATCAAAATAGTCCTTATATTTTTCGTTTTCCGCCTTTTTAGTCCCTCTAATATAAAATTCGCCCTTTTGGACCTTGTATTTGCACATTTTCGTCATTTAGTTGTAAAATCTGCCCTTTTAGTCCTCATATTTACGCATTTTCATCCTTTTTGGTCCCTCCAATTCATCAACTGTAAGGACCAAAAGGACATATCCGTCAATTAGAGGGACCAAAAAAACAAATATGTGAAAATACGAAGACCAAAAAGACGGATTTTATATTAGAGGGACTAAAAGGGTGGAAAATATAAAATAGAGGGACCATTTTGATATTTTGATAATTTTTTAATAAAAACAACAAATAAAGTTAAAAAAATAAATATCGAGGGAGATACATTAATTATAATAATTTATCGTACACTAAAATAATATATCAAAAATCAAAATTATATAATAATAAATCCTCCTTATCATATAATTCTAAACGATGGAGATCATAACTTCCCTTACTGTAAACAGTACATCAGTTTTATAACATTAAAAACACCAATAAACAGTGTATGAATACAGCTTACTGTTATAATATATAAAAATAGATTTCGGCTCCCACTCGTGCCCTTGCACTCCCTAAATGCCCTACCACTTGCACTAATTAAGTGTGGCGTGATACATTCATCAAGTACTTAAATCTCACCATACCCCATAATATTATCCATATTTTTTATAATAATATTTAACTTGAACCATATTAACTTATTTAACTTGACATGTTTAACAAGACCTGATCTAGCAAATTTGTACTGGCAAAATTTGACAAGTGTAATAAATTAGTCAAGTACTTAAATTCCACAAGGCCCGTAAGCTTGGTTTAATTACTGTAAAAGTCCCTGTAATTGTGTATTTTTTGCCCTTTTAGTTCTTATAATATTTTTAGGTATAATTAAGTCTTTATATTTGTCGAGTTAGATCATTCTAGTCCTCAGTGTAGATGGCCAAATGTAAATTGCAAAGACTTAATTGTACCTAAAAATATTGCCGTGGACTCGAATGACCCAACTTGACCAAACATGAGAACTTAATTGTACCTAAAAGTATTAGAAGGACTAAAAAGACATAAAGTACACAATTATAAAAACATGTACCGTAATTAAACCCCGTAAGCTTAGTCATATATTATATAATAATATTTAACTTGATCTATATTAACCTATTTAACTTGCTTGACATGTTTAGCATCATTTAATCTTTGCTAGATTTGTAGTTGACCAAAGTTGGCATATGCAATGCACGTGTCAAGCATTTGAATCTGACCAGAGCCATAAGCTTATCCATACATTTTACAATAATATTTTACTTGATCTATATTAACCTTTTTAACTTGCTTGATATATTTAACATGATTTAATCTTGCCAAATTTGTACTTGACCAAATTTAACGTGTGTAATAAACTTGCTTGATATATTTGACTTACTTGACATGCCTTACATCATTTAGTCCCTAGCAACGTTTTAAATTTAAAATAGGTAATTAATTAAAATATTAAAAGCATTTATCAATAATCTTCGTATCAAGAAACCAACTATAATTTTATTTTATTTAATTTTATTTTTATAATAGACGATACGGGCACTATATTTAAAAGTTTCTCATAGGACAAGTATGTACAGAAGTGCATCACTTACAGTGACTTATTGACCATTTAGGACTTTTTAACTCGAACAAGGATTACATGAGACAATGAAAATTCGTCACATGCAAACTCAGAAGATTTGAAAGAACTGTATCGAGCTAATCAGTCCTCCTGTTATGCAACTCAAGAGGAGAGAAATACAACTCTTCTCATATAGGACCCACAAACCTACTCAAACAGTACTATGAAGAGGTGGTCAACCATAATTAAACAAACTCAATGTAATTATATTATATATATATATATAACATAAGTACTATAATAAAATTAAAAAAAAATTAATTAAGGAAAAAAAGAAAGAGAAAGTATTGCAACAAATGTGAAATTACATTATTTAAATCATAATAAAAATGTAATGTTTTACTTTAAAAATTAAATTTTACATTAATAAAACTAAGAAAACTAAAAACAATATATAATTATAAATTTCCAGGGGGGCTTTCTGCAAAAGGTCTTTTCTATTTTCCTTCTTAGAAGTCAACCATGGCCGATCAGAGAGCTCCAAGCTCCGGCCATGGCGATGGTGGAGAGAACTTCAAACCCTAGTTTTGTCATTCTCTTATTATCTCTTACGCTTCGTCTATCTTTTTCTTCTCATACGCTTCCCCCTCTGCCCCTCCCCCCTCTCCCCTCGGCCTCCCAGCTCTCCTGGCAACTCGGCGAGCTCGCTCTCTTCCTTCACTTCGGCATCAATACCTTCACCGATTCCGAGTGGGGAACCGGCGTCGCCGATCCTTCCGTCTTCGCCCCTACCGCCCTTGACGCCCGCCAGTGGGCTCGCGTTGCCGCCGAAACCGGCTTCGTACGCGCCGTCTTCACTGCCAAGCACCATGATGGATTCTGTCTCTGGCCCCTCTGAGTATACTAATTACTCCGTCAAATCCAGCCCTTGGCGCGGTGGCCGTGGTGACGTGGTCGCTGAGCTCGCCGACGCAACGAAGGAGTTTGGGATCGAGTTAGGGATTTATCTCTCGCCCTGGGATCGGCATGATTCGTGCTACGGTGATACCGTAAAGTACAATGAGTACTATTTGGCGCAGATGACTGAATTGCTTACTCGGTATTGTCATTTTGGTTTCAATCTTTGCTTTTTTACTTACTCTTTTAATAGATTTAGTGATTGAAGTATGAAATTTAGAACCTTTAGTTGCGAAATTCATTGATTTTTGATTTTTGCTTCATAGTCCATAATATCATGTTCAATGTTTTTAGATTTTTTTGTTCTGTTTGAGATATGCAAATGTTGTCAAAATGTGAAGTTTCTTTAATTCTCTGACAAGAGGTATAGCGTTTATATATATCATGGTGGATTTGTGAAGGAATTTGGAATAGATTTATCTGGGTATGGGGTTTAGGTTTTAGGCAAGTCACAAATGTTACCAGTTTTAAAGGGTGTGTGTTTACCTTCCAGATTGTTTAAATTTAAAATGCATTGCCCCTTAATTGTTGTTGTGTTTTCAACAAGTTTAAGTTCATTTGAAGCTCTATGTTAATAAGAAATCAGTTCATGAAAAAGAGAGCTATAACTCATTGACTACATTTTTCCAATTTTTCCGTACTTAAAAAGTTTCCCATTTTGAGGATTTGGATTGCATGAAGATGAGGTTTAGCCATCTTTTATTGAAATTAGATGCAATTTTTAAATGAATATTATTTCTTGCATTAATGATTTCATTGATTTGTTATGTACCGCAGATTCTTTAATGTGATTGCTATTATTCTGGCATTCTTCATCTCAATTTTTATTCCCTTGGTTTTTTAAATGTTTATCATATGTTAGGATGGTCTCCTATTTTTTTGGATTTAGGAAGTCTTTACTTGTTTTGGAGCAGCTACGGAGAAATTAAGGAAGTTTTCTTAGATGGTGCAAAGGGCAAAGGTGAGAAGGACATGGACTACCTATTCAATTGCTGGTTTAGGGTTATTCACCAGCTTCAGCCAGGGGCTGTGATCTTCACTGATGCTGGTCCAGACATCAGGTGGATTGGTGATGAGGATGGTTTTGCTGGCTCTACATGTTGGTCCCTTCTCAACCGAAGTTCAGTTAAGATAGGCGGGGATAATGAACCGTAAGAACATATTCACCTTCTCCTCTTTATATTATTTGTTGACCTAGTGGAGACGTATTTTTTATAGATGAATGAAGTTAAGCAAACTTCATTCTGGTTCTGGACCATAATTTTAGAAATCAAAGTCTACCGTCTTGTTTCATTTAAGTTATAATACTGTTTCTGAATTAGATTTAGGGGAGGTTAGGTAAATGTATCTAGGGCTTTTAAACAATCACATCAAGAGAATTTAAGCAACCACATTTTGTAAAAAAAGGCAATCACACCTCAAAATATAACATGAAGCTAAGAAAACTATGAGACTAATTTATTGGCTGATTTCCTAAGGAAATTCATCTCTTTTTTTAATAGAGAAACAAAGTTTGATTTCAAATAGTATAATAATTATTTAAAATTGTGCTTACAAAAAACTGAAATTATCAAACTATCCCTTATTATACAAACACATTATCTTAATTATTAGACTTCTTAAACCATCAGAATCGTACTGTGTACCTGTGTCTAACTTATAAAGCACAACATATGGTTTCCATGTATGTGGATTTTCAATTTTCTTAAATGAAACTAATTCTACTTCATGTGTAATGTATTTCATACCAAGAAACAGCAAAAACTATGATTGTGCTGATATATACAAATAGTAGCTAGGAACCCATCCCATGAAGATCCTTGTCCTATGTATGAGTATTTCATGTTGTGGTGCTTCTTTATCTGTCATTTTATACTTGACAAGGATGATTTGTGTCTATGAGTATCACAAAATGATCTGAGTAACTGACATGAAAACCGGAAACATTAGAGTTTTGATTTCTAGTTTTCAGAGCCATCGTCTCTTCCACTCATGGTGCCCAAAAACCAATCGCTTCATAATGATTTTACTTGGTCATCTCCAATCAAACATCATGTTTTTTCCACACAGGTTGCTCATTAACCTATATTGTCTGTATTGGTATTAGTTTTGGGATTATTTTGTTCAAATCTTTCCGTCTTGTGTTATTCCACTAATATCATAGACAAATTATCTGATTGGACTACGTTTTTTGTTTGATTTAAATGCACCAGGTATGCTACTGAAGGAGATCAATTTGGCCAGGACTGGCTACCTGCTGAATGTGATGTATCTATCCGAGACAGCTGGTTCTGGCATAAAACAGAGCATCCTAAATCTGCAATATCTCTTCTCAATATATACTACAAATCAGTAGGCAGAAACTGTCTCTTGATCTTAAATGTTCCTCCTAATTCTTTAGGTCTCTTCTCAAGTGAAGATGTTCAAGTTCTTCATGAATTTGCTGAACTTCGGCGCACCATATTCTCCCAAAACTTAGCACAAGATGCAATTGTCACAGCAAGCAGTACACGTGGAGGTGAGGGGAATTCTCAGTTTGCTCCTTCTAATGTACTCAAAGATGGCATTTATTCTTACTGGGCTCCTGAGGATTACCAAGCTGACTGGATAATATTTCTTGACCTTGGCCAACCTATAACATTTAATGTCTTGCAAGTTCAAGAGCCTATTCAAATGGGACAGCGAGTCATCGAATTCCATGTCGATCTCCTTGAAGATGGTGAATGGAACACTATAGTGAATGCCACAACAATTGGATATAAAAGATTACTTCAATTTCCAGCAGTGAAGGCTCAATTTCTACGGCTTCTTGTCGATAAATCTCGTGCTGATCCATTGATATCCTACTTCGGTGCCTACTTAGACCCGTATTCCATTATTAACGAGACTCATGGTTCTAGCTGGCAAGCTTCCTTCAATGACTACCAAGTTATTTCACTGAAAAAATACTACAGTTCTGTGAATTCAAGCATCGCTGTAATCTAGAATTGGAATATTATCTGCTCTTGTTGGGGACTGTTGTGTGGTTCAAACAAGAAACGATAATATGCTTGTGGCGTAAGTTTAATAGGATTGATTTGATTATTTTACAAAGGAAGGGTTGGTACATTGTTAGATTAATGTATGTATATCTTGTATTCTTTGTAAAAATATATTTATATTTTAAAAGTTTAGGAAAGTGATGACTTATTTTTTTCCTAATCTTTAGTCTTTTTTTCTTGTATTTATTGATGTTGTGAAATTAATGGTGAACTTTTTATTCTATTATTTACATATTATGGTACCGAAGCCTGAGAACTAGGGTTTGTTTATTGCTCAACCTATCGAGACATGCCTAGGAAGGAAGAAAAAGATGGAGCAGGCAGCTTCAAGATGAAGACAATGTGTTAGGATCGATAGACCGTAGTAACACAATATATTAAAATAAAGTAAAATAAAAAATAAAAGAAGAAGGCACCAAAATTACATGGTTCGGCTTTTTCATGTCTACGTCCATGGGAGAAGGAGGAGAAATATTCCACTATAGAAATTATAGATTTACAAGTAGAGATTTCACTCAATGCCTCTCAACTAAAAACCCTAGAATACTCTTTCATCCAAGAAGCATTCTTGGTGTTTTTCTGGTTGTGTGTACATCTTAACATGACCAAAAGACCATGAATTTGTAGGCAAAATGGAGCAACCAAAAGTCATGCATTCATACATGGATGTCAAAAATTGTGGCTCCATGCATGTTTAAATGGAGGCTTCATACAAGTTAAAACATGTTTGTCAAAAATAAAGAGCTAACCTAGGGTTTAGGGATGGCAATTTGTCAATAACATGTGTAAAACTCAAGGCATATTTTACACGTTTAACAAATCTCCACCTTATCTTGAATTTTTCATATTTGAAGCTTCTAAATCTCCTCCTCCTCCAAAGTAACCTTGAAGAGTAGTTAAGTGCTGAGTATGCCAACTAAGTTCAGGCAATGCCTAAACTTGGCTAGCAGTAAAGGTTTGGTTAACATATCAGCAGGATTATTTGTAATACCAATCTTTTTAACAATTATTTTGCCTTCAACAATAATTTCATGAATGAAATGATACCTAAGATCAATGTGTTTTGTATTCCCATGAAACATTTGATCTTTGGTCAAATTTATTGCTATTTGGCTATTACAAAAGACAACAATCTCCTGATGATCTGAAATGAGCTCATTGTACAGAGCCTCATAGCCAAATAACCTATTTAACAACTTTAGTCACCGCCATATATTCTGCTTCAGTAGTAGATAAGGAAACTGTAGACTGTAAAGTTGATTTCGAACTGATGCCAATTCTTCCTAATGTAAAAACATAACCAATCAAAAACCTTTTTTTATAGAGATCTCCTACATAGTCCAAGTCGCCAACCAATTTACTAATAACACTGCAAAACTCCAAACAAGTATCAACAGTACCTCTTAAATTTCTTAAAATCCACTTTACTGCTTGCCAATGAGTTTTTCCTAGATTTGCCATATATCGACTGACAACACTAACTGCATGTGAAATATCAAGTCGAGTACATACCATGGCATACATGAGGTTATCCACTGCTCTAAAGTATGGAACCTCTTCCAAGTAGTTTCCTTCTTCATCTGTCTGAGGTGATTGTGCTGCTAAAAGCTTAAAATGTGCAGCAATAGGAGTACTCACAGATTTAGCTTCTTTATGTTAAAGCGTTCTAGGATTTTCTCAACATAATTCATATGAGTAAGAAGTAATTTTCCTGCTTTCTTGTCTCTTAGAGTTTTCATTCCAAGGATCTTCTTTGCTGCCCCAAGATCCTTCATTTCAAATTCTTCACTTAGTTGAGCTTTCGACTTCTCAATTTCAGAAATATTCTTTGCAGCAATTAACATGTCATCCACATACAACAATAAGTATATGAATGATCCATCTACTATCTTTCTAAAATAAACACAACTATCATAGTTGCTTCTTGCAAACTTATTACTAATCATGAATGAATCAAATTTTTTGTACCATTGTCTTGGAGATTATTTTAGGCCGTACAAAGATTTCTTCAACAAGCAAACATGATATTCTTTACCTTTAACTTAGAAACCCTCTGATTGTTGCATGTAAATCTTTTCTTCAAGCTCACCATGTAAGAATGTAGTTTTAACATCTAACTGCTCTAACTCCAGATCATTCATTGCCACAAAAGCAAGTAAAACCCGAATAGAATTATGTTTTACAACAAGTGAGAAAACATCATTAAAATCTATACCTTGTGTTTGGTTGTAACCTTTTGCAACTAGCCGTGATTTATATCTTACTTCTTCAATGCTTGTTGTGGCTTCTTTTATCTTAAAGACCCACTTACAACCAATAACTTTCTTTCTTGTTGGAGATTTGACCAATTCCCAAGTGCAATTTTTGTGCAAAGACTCCATTTCTTCTTATATTGCTATCAACCATTTATCTGAGTTGTTACTTAAAATGGCTTCAAAATATGAGGATGGCTCTCTAGCATTATTTATGCTGTCAGATGCAGTCAAAGCATAATCAATAAATTCTGCATAATTACTTTCAGTATATAGAAGATACCTGTAGTTTCTCCTTCCTCGATCTAGAGCGATAGAGTATGGTCGCTTTTGTTCAATTTCAACTAAACTTAATTCTGAATCATGAAACGAATTAGATGGTCTTGGTTCTGCATCTGTTGTTGATGTTGATTTGTGCTGAGCTAGTTGATCATCAATATTTAGCCCAGCCTTCTTGATGTCATTAGCCTTCTTGTCTTAATTATGTTGTATATAGAACTCCCTTTTTGATTTAAGCATAAAAGGATCATCTAAAATAACATCTCTATTGTTTATGAATTTGGGAGATGTTGGATCAGGACACCATAATTTATAGCCTTTTACTCCTAATGGATTTCCAAGAAAGATACATTTCTTGGATCCGAGCTCTAATTTTCCATAATTTACATGCACATATGCAGGATACCCAAAAATCTTTAAATTTGAATAGTCAGCAGGCTTACTTAACCATACTTCTTTGGGAGTTTTGAATTCAAGTGGTACTAATAGAGATCGGTTCACCAAATAGCAAGCCATGTCAACAGCTTCTGCCCAAAAAATTTTAGGCAGTACGACATTTGAGAGCATACACCAAGCACTCTCAATAAGGGTTCGATTCATACGCTCAACAACTCCATTTTGTTGAGGTGTGTTTCGGGCAGTGTGATGTCTCACAATTCCTTCATTGTTGCAGAACTTATCAAACTCCTTGTTACAGAACTCTAAGCTATTGTTTGTTCTGAGATGTTTGATATGCCTCTTAGTCTTGCTTCTCTATCATTGTTTTCCAATTCTTAAATGTGGAAAAAAAACATGGTTCTTGTGCCTCAAAAAATAAACCCAAACCTTCCTTGAATAATCATCAATAAAGGTAAGCATGTAGCTAGGACCTCATTTTTAAGGAACTTTTAATGGCCACCAAATGTCTAAATGGATGTAGTAAAGGGTACCTTTGGTTTTATGAGTGCTGATACTAAAGCTTATATGCTTTTGTTTACTGAAGATACAATGTTCATAGAACTCCAGCTTTCCTATGCTTTGGCCCCATAAAAGACCCCTCTTTCTTAATAAGGTTAGACCTTTTTCACTTATGTGGCCTTACCTCATATGCCAAAGTTTAGTGACATCAAACTCTGCCATTGATGTTGAAGCAGCGGCAACACTTGTAGCTATCGTACATTCTAAGACATAAAGGCTTGCAAATTTTTGAGCCTTCATAACAATAAGAGCACCTTTGCTAACCTTCATTACTCCACCTTCAATTGTGTACTTGCACCCACTGGCATCAAGGGTGCCCATTTCTTCAGGTCAGGAACATGACTAACATCAGTTAATGTTCTGATGATCCCATCATGCATTTTGATGCGGATTGAATCAATGCCTACAACTTTGCAGGCAGCATTATTTCCCATCAAAACAACTCCACCTACAATAGCTTCATATGTGGAAAACCAATCACTATCAGGATTCATATGAAATGAGTAACCTGAATCCGTAATCCACTCATTGCTAAATCTGCATTATCAATGTTAGTGACCGAAATAACTTCATATGTAGACTCATTTTAGAAACACCTGCTTCAGCGAACTTTGCTTTTCTTTCTTCTTTATTTTTTTATTTGTAACAATCAGCTTTAATATGCATGTTTTGATGATAGTAATTGCAAATCAAATTTCTATAGCTAGATTTTGATCTAGATTTATTACTTCTTAAACCCCTTTTCTTTAGGTCTTCCTCTAGCAATAAGACCTTCAACCTAAATATCATTTTTGTCTCGAAATATTTCTTTATCAATTATAATTTTAGAAAGCAAAGCTGTCTTAACCTCTAGCAAGGACACAACATCTTTCCCATATAATAATGCGTCTCTAAAATGTATATATGACGATGGTAATGAACATAATAATTTCATAGCAGCATGTTCATCTTCAATTTTAGAACCCACATTTTCTAAATTAACTAGAATTGATGTATATTCTTCAAGTTGGGGTTTGATAGAAGTACCTTCTTGCATCTGAAATGAGTAATGTCGAGTCTTGATATAACTTGTCAATTAGAATCTTCGTCATGTAGAAGGACTCCAACTTTGACCATAAGCTAGCAGCAGTATCTTCTTTGATGACTTCTTGAAGAACTTCATTTAATAAACATAATTGGATGGTTGACAAGGCCTTTGAAATCAACTCATCCTTCTTGTCTTCACTCATTGAGTATGGCATATTATTTCCAAGCTTTTTCTAGTCCATTTTGAATCAAAATGGCACACATCTTGACCTTTCATAAAGTGAAGTTTTTGATGCGATCAAACTTCTCAATATCAAATCTTGAACTTGCCATTGTTTCCAAACACAATTTTTGGATGAATAAAATCTACTTATTTTCTGATGTGGAAGATCTACCTTTAGTAGTAACCACCAAATACATGATAAGTAGATCTATTCACCTAATAATGGAACCCTCTCTGATATTAAAATAAAATGGGAAGAATAATAGAAGAAGACACCAAAATTACATGGTTCGGCTTTTAGATGCCTACGTCCATGGGAGAAGGTGGAGAAATATTCAACTATAGAAATTATAGATTTACAAGTAGAGGTTTCAATCAATGCCTCTCAACTAAAAAACCCTAGAACACACATTCATCCAAGAAGCACTCTTGATGTTTTTGTGGTTGTGTGTGCATCTTAACATGACCTAAAGGCCATGTATTTATAGGCAAAATGGAGCAATCAAAAGTCCATGCATTCATACATGGATGTCAAAAATTGTGGCTACATGCATGTTTAAATAGAGGCTTCATACAAGTTAAAACATGCTTGTCAAAAATGAAGGGCTAAACTAGGGTTTAGGCATGGCAATTTGTCAATAACATGTGTGAAATTCAAGGCATATTTATATATATTAATATTGTGAATGCACCAAAATATGTATAAAGAATGATGTATACAGTGACTCTGGGTTATATCTGGTTAATGACAGGATAAATTTTTTGGATTGAGATTCTAGTAGAAATAAGATTGACGATTAAATAATAATTGAATGGTTCTAATAGAAGACCTGTGCTTCCATACAATACTATTCCTTAGAGTTACTGTGAATGGTTCTGATTGACGAAATCCATTCATTGGGAGAAAACAAACGCTCTCGTGGACGATTGAGATTTGTCAGTGCTTCACTCAAAGGCAACACTGTCATGTTAGAAGGCATCAGATATCCCACCTTTGGGCACTGTTTGGTTGAAGATATCCCTAGAGATATCCCCAATTTAACTATTCCCAAAGCTTTGACAAGACATGCTCGTATTAATTGTGAATTTAAAATAATAATTCATTTTAAACCTAATTTAAAACAATAGTTAGTATTAATTGTTCCACAATGAAAAGACCACAATAACCATCACCCAATTATTAACTGAACCCATGTGTTCGGAAATGTTTTTTTTTTTTTTAAATCCATGAATGGTTGAGATGCTTTGAGCCCCCATTGTTGACTTATGAATTGAAATGGATCTCTATCAGAAGGCACATGCTCATCAGGACCCACCCATTAACACACAAACAAATGCTTTAAAATCATGACCGTTGAAATACATGATTAACAAAAGAAACCAAATGGAATTCCTACCTTCATCACTTTCCCTTTGCTACATCACCTGCAGACCATTGTAACTCTCTCCCGATCCCTCTCTTCTCCATCTCCCAATCTACACAAAGAAATATTATCCCACCTCTCCTCCTCTCCACCCTCTTGAGTTGCACTGTCTAGTTTGCTTCGACGGATCGATTCCTGGATGGGAGTGACACCGTCGACAGGCAAAGCTTGGGTGAAGGTATGCTTATGGAAATCCTCCTGTCAAAAAGATTTCTCTTCTCCGATTTAATTGTTTTTATAAATTATTGTCTCCATAGATAACTTATTCAATTTTGTACCTTGTCTCTCATCCTTTCTTTTGTTACTTGCTAGTGTGTCATGCGAAGCCAATTTTAATGGAGGGCACAGGACAAGGGAGCCAACCAGTGTCTGGAGGGAATCCCGAACATGTAGGTTCCCATCAAGATGTGCAAAGGTTGCCGCGCAGGAATAACTGGACGATTTCTAGTGATGAAGCACTAGTTGACCTATTGTTGGAGGGAAGCAAGCAGCCTGGTGTGTGTTCAGGTTCCTTTCGACCGGAAGCATGGTTCAGAATATGGAATGAGTACCAAGGAGTTGTGAATAGTGGTTGTGTACTGGTGGTTCCAGCGCCCACGTGAGCGCGGCCCCGTCCCCACTTGTTCCACCGGCGTCATGCACGTCCCCTGGCTCTCAGTGGGTTCGCCCCGCTCTTCTTTCCCAAAAAAAAAAAAGGACCAAAGAAGACACCACTTTGCCCCAGTTGAAAGGTAGATGGAAGACTTTGAAGAAGCTATACAAGTTGTATTCGTCATTGGTTGGTAAGAGTGGATGGTCATGGGATTTTGACACTCAAAGACCAACCCCTGGTTGTCCAATGGTGTGGGAGGAGATTATTAAGGTAAGCATCATTTGTATCTTCTCTTGCAATGATAGGTTTTTTTGGCAATAATGGAATCTCAAATATGCATAAAAACAAATAGGAATTCGTAAATTTGATAAGTCATTTGGATCGAGTCGAAGATAAAATCTCAAAGATAAGCAAAAACAACAATTCATAGGAGAAGCCACGTAGAAAGTTAGGTTATACAACATCATGGAATTGTGATCAATCTTCGAGTAATTATTAGCTAGCATTACTTTTAACCACCCTAAAATGCATATGAAAACAGTGGCTCTTCATTATGTTAGACATACAAATGTGGTTCATAAGATGCAAGATGGGTTTGATAACAAAGCCCACTTATTAAATCCAAGTGTTGCATTTCTTTAAAGAGATCCTAATCTTTTATATCACCAAAAATGAAGCCCAGCACTAGAGATCCTAATCATTTTGCTTGTACCTAATTGAATATATTCTCTGAGTCACTATTACATGACCAAGTCAAGTATTCGCCCTTCCTACATTAAGCCATAATTGCAAGCTATCGTGCAGCTCAACAAGGAATACAAAGTTTGCCGAGATAAGCCTTTCCCATTGTTTTTGAAGATCCATGACCTTGTGGCTTCATCCACCGCAAATGGACAATACGCTAGCCACACGGGTGACTCGGTGAGAGCCGATGATTTTGTTGTTAACATGGACGAGGGATCCGGTTCGTCGGATAGTCCTGTGCTTGAGGTTGACAAGGACACAATCCCATCGCATACAACGGGCAAGAAAGTTTCTTACAACAATGCCTCATCCATGACTAAAAGGAAACAATTAGATCATCCAAATCCTAGTGTCTCAAAGAAGAAAAGTTCTGACCACACAGTGGAAGCGCTAAATCGATTAATATCTTTGAGTGATCGTAGAAGCAAGATCATGGAACAATATGGGAGATCGC